>NC_056742.1:232605718-232660718 GCF_019279795.1 Protopterus annectens
GATAAATGAACAATTGAGTAAAAATGTTGTTGAAAGGGGATATGGGTCTAACGAAGTACAACATTATTCATATCTCTAGGGGGTGGGATGAGATCTGAAGTTGGGAGACCATATTTTTTTTTTCAGGGGGAAGCAGACTTCCACCAGGAAGCAAGATCTTGCAGCAAAGAATATATTGCTTCTTACTTATAGCAGTGATGTAAGACTTCTCTGTAACATTGTTAAAAGGAATTGGCCAATATTATTGTCAGAGGATAATATAATATTGTGGGTGATAAGCCCAATTATCCTTTCAAGAATAACCACTCTCTAGAAAAACAACTCTGTTATGGGCCAAAGACGAAATTAAAAAAACACCTTGTGCGTATCTGGTACATTTCCATATCACAACTGTAAAGCCTGTAAAATATATCAATATGGCAAACTTATTTCAACATCCCATATCCGGTGTTAGCTATAGTTGTAAGGTATATGTTGACTGTAAAACTAAAAATTTAGTTTACTTGGCAAGTAGTAAATTATGTACATCATTTTACGTAGTCAAAACTAATACGCCATTCAAGGAATACATCTTACAACATATGGGTGATATTATTTATTTTTTTATTTTATTTTTTTATTTTATTTTACATTTGTTAACCGGGGGTGTCTGACTGAGCCGTAAAGGCCCTTTTTCAGCAGAGGCTCAGGAAGAAAAGCTCCAAATAGAAAAATTACAACTACATTTAGATATTTAGACATGATCAGTATACACACATATTACAACAGACATGTTTTTACAGTGGTATGCAGCACATCAACAGTTACAGTGGAGAGAACAAACAAGAAAATACTAATTTAAAAATGAAGATAATTAATAGATTTGTGGTGTACAGCTGAAATTTGGAACATAGGTAGAATACATACATAGTACACAGGTACAATACATACATCGTAGATTAGCCGGTGTTTGTGAGTAAGAGTGAAAACTATTATCAAGTACTCTAGGTTTAGTATGTGTACGTTATCCGGTTTCACTAGCTGAAGGAGCAATCATGGCATTGCCAACTTTGCTTGAGATGTTGCCTAATGAGGTTTTTAAAGGAGGCTTTGGACAATGTATTTTGTATGCTAGTGGGGAGAGAGTTCCATTTTTTAGCCACTGAACTACTGTATAGTGCATCTCCAAAGCTATTGTAGCTGTTGGTGACTTCTAGTAGCAGTTTGCTTGATGATGTAAGAGGTCTTTTGGCTGAATGATGTTGTACTAGGTGTTTGAGGGCAGGACACTTATTGGGGATGTAATAGATAGAATGACAGAGGCAGAGCTGATTGTAAGTTAGGAGGATGGGCAGTTCAAGCCAGTGGAGCTGTCTCATAGCAGTACAGTGATGAGTTCTATATGAGCAATTTGCAGCAAAGCGGGCAATTCTGTTATAGCAGGCTTCCATTTTACTTAGTTCAGATTTGTTGCGATTAGTCAGAATGAGAGATGCATAGAGTAGGGTGGATAGAAGTTGGGAGCGAGCAATGGCTGATCTTGTATTGTTGGTAAGAAACAGTTTGATACAGTAGAGTGATCCCAGTTTGGCATTGTACTTTTTTAATAGTTAAGTTGAGATGACTATCAAATTTTATGTGGGAGTCTATGGTTATTCCCAATAGCTTAGCCTGTGCCACTAGAGCTATTGGAGTAGCATTTGTAGAGTAGATAGTGAATTGACTGTTATCAGTGTTTTTGTTAGAACTGGTTACAATCATAAGCTGAGTTTTCTTTGGATTGAGGATAAGTTGGGCTTTGGTAAGGTAGTTTTCAACATCAGAGAATGCTAGTTGAGTTGTTTGCAGGAGGGTGGGAATGTTTTGTGCAGCACAAATTAAGGTAGTATCATCTGTATATTGAATGACAGATGCATACTGTGTGGAGGTATGGAGGTCATTTGTGAAGATTGTAAATAGTAGTGGTCCTAAAATAGAACCCTGGGGGACTCCTATAGTTATGGGCAGCTGAGGAGAGAGAGAATTTTCCCATTTCACAGCTTGGTACCTGTCAGTTAAGTAGCTTTGGAACCAGGTAAGAGTAGAATTTGCTAGGTGATATTGATTTAGTTTGTTTAGCAGGATTTGGTGCAAGACTGTGTCAAATGCTTTGGACATATCCAAAAAAAGAGTTGACACCTGCAGGCCTTCATTTTTGAGACGGTTTACTGGGTCTGTGAAGCACAGGAGGGCTGTAGTGGTACTATGGGCAGGTCTGAAACCATGCTGAGTAGGTGACAGGATGTTGCTGTCTAGGAGATATTTTAGCACTTGGGTATGGATGCATTTTTCTAGGATTTTGGTCAGGGGGAGATAAAAGCAATGGATCTGTACTTATTAAGTTCAGTGGAGGTCCCACCTTTATGTATGGGTGTAACATAGGATATTTTCCAGAGTTTGGGCACATAGTTTTCAACAATTGATCTGTTTATGAGAGTGAAGATTGGGATAGCAATAGCATATGCTGTGAGTTTCAAGAGATAGCTGAGGAGTAGGTCAGCTGCTGTTGATGAGGTTTTTAGTTTGGAGAGCATGCTTTTGATTGAAGTGGTGGAAACTGTTTTGAGGGTAAAGCTTGTATTAGTGTTATTTGTGTTGGGGGGATAGTGAGGTAGGAACTGTCCTGTGATGCTAAGGATAGAATTGAGTTCACAAAGTGGAAGTTGAATTGTGCTTTGATGGAAACTTTAGTATCAGGGATGGTTGGTTTGGGGGTAGCCTTTTGGGTGGGTTTTAGTAGCTGGTTTACATTTTTTCCAAAATTTTTGGGGGTTGTGTTGGTATTTAGTTTGTAATGTTGTGTAGTAGAATTTTTTGTCCAGCCTAATGCATTTTTTTGCATGGTTGCGCAGTTCTTGGTACTTAGTTAGGCTTTGTGTTTCTTTGTTTTTTTGATAGTAAAACCAGGCAGTGTCTCTGGACTTGAGGATTAGTTTGGTTTCTTTACTGAGCCACCGGTTTGTAAAGGTTCTAACCTTGATTTTGTGCAATGGAGCGACAGTGTCTAGGTGTTGTAGAAATGTTTTGTTGAAATATGTTACAGCCTGGTCAAGTGGGAGGGTTTTTAGGAGGCTACAGTCACAGTTATAGAGTAAAGTACTGAGGACCTCAGGAGAGAATTTTTTGGTGTTTCTAATGGATTTATAGTTAGTGGTTTTGCATATACTTGTTCTACTATGTATAAGATATATTATGTTGTGGTCACTTAAGGTGTCTGGGAGACTGCCTGTGTGGGGGTACAATGTGGGGTTGTTAGTTAGGACCCAGGCAAGGATGGATTCCCTCTTAGAGTTTTTTACCACATCTAGTTGGAATTTGGACTATCTGCTGGTAGCTATGGAGATTTATTAGATTACTTGGTAGTGCTTATATACAGGTGAACCAATCTCGATTGAAATCCCCCAGAATAAGGGTTTCTTGTATGTGGAAGAACACCAGGATAAGAAGTTTTCAAGGCTAGCAGGTGTATTACCAGGTGGAATATAGATCACAATTGTGGTGATGACCTTTTTAGGGTGAAGTTGAAGTTGTGAGATAAGTATGTCCCAATTATTGGGGGAGGGGTAGAAGTATGGTAATTGACATACAGTTAAGTTGGACTTTTACAGTTAGGCAGTTCCACCCCCTTTACGAAGTGATCTGTCTTGTCTAATGATATTGTAGCCAGTAGGGAGCAGGGGCGGCCCATGCTATTGGACTGCAGGACTGCAGCCCTCTCAGCTGTAAAATAAGAAAATTAAACAAAATATAAAATAAAAATAACAAAAAGAAAATAATAAAATAAACCGCGAGTCCTGGAACATCGCACATGCACACTCGCAGCATTTCCAATACTCGGACTGCTGGTGAACCAGTCTGGGCATACGCACAGAATCCAGACTGTCTCCACCAGCAGTCCAGACTACAACATGTACATCTACATTTACCCAGCAGTCTATGCAGTAATTCTAACTGCATAGACTGGAAGGGGATCAGACTGCAACATCCGCAGGCAGGGTGGTCTCATGGGACAGCTAGAACAAGCCTTAGGTTCTCTCACAGGATACCAGCTCCTCGGGCACGGCAATGATGGTGCAGGATACAGCGCAACAAAACAATAAAGTGTCAGACTTGCAGGGCAGGTAAGGTGTGTGTGTGCATGTGAAATGCCCCAGTCACTACATGGTGGTGGGTAGAGAATAAGGCTTGAACCCTGTACCTTGGGCTCAAATGGCAAGAGCCTGAATTCCCTACCCACCACCATTTGTAAAAAAAATGCAGATTTTTGCCTCATATTTGTTCTGTTCCTCATAAAATCTGTGGTTTCTATATGTTTGTTTCTCAACACAGCCAATTGTGCAGTGGTGCAGTGGTACCATTGTTGCCTAACAGCTACAGGTTGTCTGGTTTGATTCTTGGCTGGGGTGCCTTTTATGTGGAGTCTGCATGTCCTTCCTGTGGTTCTGTGGATTTGCTCTGGTGTCCTCTCATCTTACAAAGGCATGTTTGGAGTGTTTCTTCCTCTGCCAAAAATTGCCTTTTGTTCCAAGTCAGACTTCCCTGGTTAACAAATGTTAAATAAATAAAAATGACAAGCATTGGAATTTCAGACTTCATATTCTTCAGAAAGTACATGGTAACACAAAACATATTATTATAGCAAGTTTATAAGTTTATAAGATGGATATTTGAAATTTGTCCCTATTTTTGGGACTGTATTCCCCCATTATTGGCTTCATCCAGGTTTTTTGTGCCAAGGTTGAGAGCTATGGTGATAACTGAACTCACTGAATATGTTTGGGGGCTGTATTCCCCCATTATTGGCTTTGTTCAGGTGTTTTGTGCTAAGATGTTGACAGCTATGGTGAGAACTGAATTCACTAAATGTAGCCATTTAAGTTTCAGTCTTCCTCTTTCATAACATAGATGATTGATTTGGCATAGTGGTATGTTGCTGTGACTGTTTTGCACAGGATCCTGGGTTCAATGCTTGGCAATGAAATGTATGGTGGCAACACAACATTTTATTCTAGCAACTTTCCAACATTATACAAGCAATGTTTAAAATGTGTCCCTGTTTTTGGTCTTTTGCCCCCCCCCCTAAATTTTGGCTTTTTCCAGATTTCTTGTGCTGCAAAGTTCAGAGATACAGCTGAGTGTCAAGTAGATTTTACAAAAATCTGAGAGCTGCAGGGGAACAAAAGTTTAGTGATGCTTATGCTGAGTCTGCTTGCATTGTTAATAACACAACCGGTAGTGTATTTGCTTTTGATGCAGAATGCTGTGGGTTCTACTCCCGCAGTAGGTAGATGCATTGCTGATACTGTACTGTATAGTAAAGGGGTTGGATGCTGCAGTCCTTTTTGGTGAAGATACCTAGTAACTCTGAACCTGTTATCAGTTTGCCATCCATTCCCTATTGCAATTATTAGATGACTTTTACTTCTTCAGAGATTGTGCACATTTACTGATACTTTGATCATGTTTTCCCCATGAAACAAGTAGATAGTTGTTGTCAGGCTTATCATTTTTTAATGAAACATAGGCAATTTATTCCTCAAGGGTAACAGACACTTTATTTGTAGATGAAACAATTTCATATAAAGTTGTTTGCTATCAGCAGCCTCTTCATTAGTTACAGATTTCTTTAATGTGGAATTATTTAGATGACTTTTACTTCTTCAGAGATTGTGCTTATTTACTGATACTGGTGGACTGTAGAAGTTTGAGTAGACTTTTATGATAGAAATGTTCTAAATTGGGCAGTTTTGTAGTTATTGGTGCATGCATTTTTTTCATTCTTTACTGGAAAAATGTTTTGAATTGGGCAGTTTTGTCATTATTGGTGCATGCATTTTGTTTCATTGTTTACTGGAAAAATGTTCAAAACAAATTTAAAAAGCCCTCTATAGCTGTACTATATTGTACAAGGAATATAATTTAATAAAATCAGAAAGATGTATCAAAGACCACGTGTATGTTTCATGTTCAAGGGGCCTATGATTTGAAAACAGCCCAAAGTTAATCTTTATCTGTCACTGGCAAAATGTATTTTCTTTGAATGTGGGTTTCAATGCTGTTTCAATGAATGTGAGTTTCAAGGGCAGAAAAGTTTTAATGCTAAGTCTGTTTTCATTGAGAGATTGCATTGCTTTGTTTAGCAGATGTCTTAGTGTTTGTGCTGTAAAATGCAAAATAAAACTTTCAAATGAAGTCCAAATCATCGTTGAAGTAAAGCAGTATTCACATAAGTGTTTATGGTAAATGGAATTAAATAGCCAAGTAATGGTTCATTGGAATAGCTGAAGGGGGGAGGCTCAATTCAACCATGATTTTGTGAGGGGGAAGGGCGGCAAACTCAAAGACAGCCCCAGCTGAACTATACCTCTCAACTGTCCAAATTTTCACAGAATGAATAGATTTTTGCTTCTTATTTTTGGTTTGTTCCTCATTGAATGTGTGGTTTTCTGGCAAATAATTTAGGAATTAAGTCACTAAATAATGACAGACACTGAGTTTCAGACTTCATAACCTTCATAAGAATGCATGCTAAAGCAAGACCTGCTATTCTATCAACTGTCTCAGTTTATACAACAATGTTTGTACTGTTTATAAGTATATTTGGCCTTGTCCATATTTCCTGCATTAACAGATTGAGAGGTATGTGCAAATAAATTGCTTTAAAGAATTAGGCATATCCAAACCTCTGAACTGTCCCCGATTTTGGCTCAAAATGTTGCTCTTCCCCTAATAATCCCGCCGCAAAATGGCAATTTTGGAAGAAAATGTGGTGGGTTTACAATTAAGAAATAACTGTGCTAATCAGAGTTATAGATTACTTTTATTTCAGAAATGCATGCAGATTCTTTTATTTTGTCAGCTGCTCATGTTAGCAGTACTAATATTAAAAAGGTGTCCCTTCTTTGACAGGTTCCCAGCTGTATTGTGTGGCTATTCTATATTTTTGCATCGCATTTTGGTCCATTTTTCATAAAACTGTGTTTTTTTTGCAAATTAGTAGCAAATCATTAAAGACTGAAGTTAGAAAATAATGAGAGACATTTGTGTTTCAGATTTCATACCCTTCAGAAATTCATACTAATGCAATACCTACTACTCTATTACTTTTCTAAGTTTATAAGAGCAATATTTAAAATTGTCCTTATTTTTGGGCCTTGTCCCACTTCTATGTATGGCTTTGTCCAGATTTCTTGCTCTGAGGTTGAGAGGTATGACAAATGTGTCAGGGCCATCACAGTCAGCCAGAGACATTTCATATTGTAACATACTTGTTGCACCCCACTGCCTCATGTAGTGTGACTCTGGATGTGTCCAAGCAAGGCATGGCGCAGTTATGCAGTGTAAATGTGCAGACTATCCCCCATCCAAGGTAGACACAAGTACTACTTTTATTCTGTCCTTGATTTTTCAGAATGTTCAGGTTTGTCATATTTTTATACTGTTGATTTATGTTTATTATTACTCAGAAAGTGCCTGTTGCTCTGTGTTTAAGTAGCAATGCTTTAATGACCATCAGATAAGCTTGTCTGAGATTGTAAGATGCAAGTAAGCTTTAACAAGCATACTGTTAAAGAACTGCCAACAGTGAAAGCCTTTCTGTTGCCATGCAGAGAATACTTGCATAACTAGATAATGTATAAGCCTTGGGTATTGAAATGCATATGACAGTATTTGTAATAAAGGACAGGATTACACTATTATTTTAAGAAGCTCATTACATTTGTTGGAGACTTGCAGTCATCTTTGCAGGCTTTACCTGTAAACCAAACAGAATGCCAGTCTACCGTGTGTGGTCCATTACCTGTACAGTAATCCTTTAAGCATTGTATCTTGAGCTTGTTTCTTGTTTGCTTTTCATTTTTTACTTTGATCATGTTTTCCCCATGAAACAAGTAGATAGTTGTTGTCAGGCAGCAGGTCTTTTTTGGATAAGAAACATTTTTACAAGTGGGGGTATCACAGAGATTGCTACTTTCAGCATGTTACCTGGTACTTTAATAGAGCTGAATATAAATTATAATTGGAACTGGAGTACAAGGAGAAGTGGTTTGAGTTGAGTGCTGCTTGTTTTTCTTGTACTTGATTTTGACTGGCATTCCAGTTGTTGTGTCTTTCGGCTTTTCCTGGTTAGGGGTCGCCACAGCGGAACTCCGGTCCGCTAATGATTGGCAGATAGAATTTTTAAGTGCCAAGTTGCCATCCCTGATGCACAACATTCAACGAAGGTACGCCCATTCATGCATGTCTCCACGCAGAAGATGCTCTAGCTGAGAATCGAACCGGACAGCGTCTTACTGTGAGGTGACAACGCTACCGCAGCACCACCACCACAGCACTTGACTACTGTATTTAAAAGTTATTTATTTTTTCATGCCTCACAGTCTTTTTGTTTCCCTCTAGATATTAAGTAAGCTGTCATGCAGCTAATGCATTGAAATATTATTCTACACTTCACATTGTCTTGATTGCACTCTCATAATGACAGTTTGGCACCCAGGGCAGCGTATTTAATTAAAGTTCCAGGTTTTGTGGTTTTGAGCATAGCTCCTCCCCTTTCTGGTTGACCACACCCTCCCCATTAGCCCCACCCATTCAGCTGTCTCCTGCAGCCCCCCTTCGATTTGAACTCACCAGCCGCTACTGGTAGGGAGAACTTCTGAGTTAGCTATGTTTTTATTTAGCCAGGTTTCTGTTAAAGCAACTATGTCTGGGGAGTAGTTTGCTATTGTGACCTGGAGTTCAGGTATTTTATTTTTGATACTGCTAATATTAATATTTAGCATTAAAAGATGGTTGGTTTTGATGCTGTTGTTGATTTGCCCAGGGATGAAGATAGTGGGGGGTGTTATGTTCGGACATTTGTGTTGGAGTAGTTTGTGTTCGAAAGGATGGATTTGGGCCTGGGTTGGGGTGGATATCCCCACTTATGGTGAGCCTGGCATTAAAATGGTGATACAGATGTTGGAGTTTGGTGATGAGTGTGAGAAAGTATTGTGTTTTTTTTGGAGTAGGAATGAGAGCATATGTGTTTAGTTCTGAATTGGTCTGTTATGCAGTTCTTGAACAATTGTGGGCAGATATTATTATTATAATGTGCGGTGTCTCTATATGAGAGTGCATAATATAGTGTTGTGCTACTAAATTTAGGGATACTGCTAGAGTGATAACTTGTGGAGTTATAAAGAATTATGAGAAGACAGACGACTTATTTGTGTGATAGTCATGGTTATAAAGTTTAGGCTGGTTCTAGGTGGAGGTCTGCATAGGAACTATAGGGTTGCACTATATGTGGATGGGTAAGTAGTGTGGGGTGATGTAAATATGTCTAGTGGGAATGAGAGTGGTTGGGAGTATTTTGTGGTGGAGCAAGTTGGTGTGGTGTAATGTGATCTGACTTGAGGAGCTGTGATTGGTGGAGGTAATGTGAGGTTGAGCTGTGGGTGTGGCTGTGATTACTTTAAATGTAGAGGTAGTGAGGAGCGGGGCAGAGCCCACCAAGACAAGAGTAACGGGCAGCAAAAAGTAAGTGTTACTTTGCAAATCTGAACACTTTAAACAAATTCCTGAGGTCTAATGGCTTACCAGCAAGCAGAATTCAATTGCTGAAGAGCACTTGTGTCCTGGTGGGAGACTAGTAATTTAAGATGGCTCCATGCTCAGCAGGATTCTAATATAGAATTAGTACTGGGGGAGGGGGATAGCACAAGGGGTGTAAACCAGGTGGAATGCAAAGAAACCAGCAAAACCAGAGAGGCAGTCAGTGGAAATCTATCAGTGAAGGCCTCAGAGGGGGTAAGTAATAATTCAAACTCTACCTGTAAAGTGAAGAAGAGAAGAGACAGCAAAGTTTATTAAGGTTTGGAGTGTGTCTTTACATTGACTTGCTTATTAGTAGCCAGTTTGTGCACAGATTAGAGTAGGGAGATACATTAGCAATGAAGGGGAATGTATAAAGATGCAAATAAACAGGTGGGGCTCAAGTGATACAAACTAAGGCAGAAAGCACTGAGATCTCTGCACTAGCTGGGGGGGGGGACACAAGGCTACAACAATCCGTTTTATTAGCATGCTGAGAACTACTAAGAAATACTGCTAATGTTATAGCTTCACTCTGAAGCTAGTAGAATGAGAAAGCACTGAGGGGGGCTGCTTGATGGTTAATTTAATCACAGAGATCTGAATTAAGTGTATACTGTCTATTGGACAGTTAGGATTACTGCACTAGCTGGGGGGGGGGGGGGGGCACAAGGCTACAACAATCAGTTTTATTAGCATGCTGAGAACTACTAAGAAATACTGCTAATGTTATAGCTTCACTCTGAAGCTAGTAGAATGAGAAAGCACTGAGGGGGGCTGCTTGATGGTTAATTTAATCACAGAGATCTGAATTAAGTGTATACTGTCTATTGGACAGTTAGGATTACTGCACTAGCTGGGGGGGGGGGCACAAGGCTACAACAGTCAGTTTTATTACCACGCTGAGAACTACTAAGAAATACTGCTAATGTTTTAGCTTCACTCTCATAAAACATATAAGTAGAATGCCTGGGTGGACTGACCCTGCTCTTGAGGCTCAAAATGTATATCCTTGTTTCGTTTTGTATTACTGATTCCTTCTTATACTGTATGGGTGGGGCGGTAGCCGCAGACTGCAGAGCTGCTCGAGTGTGCTCCTGCTCTTGAGGCTCAAAATGTATATCCTTGTTTTGTTTTGCAGTACTGATTCCTTCTTATACTATATGGGTGGGGTGGTAGCCACAGACTGCAGAGTTGCTTGAGTGTGCTCCTGCTCTTGAGGCTCAAAATGTATATCCTTGTTTCGTTTTGCAGTACTGATTCCTTCTTATACTGTATGGGTGGGGTGGTATTAGTTTTTAAGAATCCATCTAATGCTTTATATAAGCATATTGATGGAAATACAGGACATTTATTTGTCTTTATGTCTCTTCAGGTGACTGTTAGGGGAGGGGGTTAAGGAATGTGATGGAACTGACTGAATCAAAGCGGATTGCAGAATTGCAGGCAGGTCTGAATGGGGCTATGCCTTTAAGACCAGCTTTGAAGGCACAAAGACTGCATTACTAATTTTAATATTGCTTAAATGATGCCATTTTTTTATTTGTTTTTCTTATTTTAAATAGATTGGTTTTAGAGTATGTTGTAGATCTGATGAAGCACTTGGTATGAAAGTGCTTATCTTAAGTTTTATTGTTTCAATGAAAGTTATTAAAATTATATGTTTTTAGCCATGGTTGCCAGACCTATTTTTACAATTTATTGGTTTCTTTGGTGCAGAAACTGGCTTTTAGCTGCAGTTGCTATTTTTGTATTTTATATTTCTATAAAACTCCCTCTTAAACCCCTTATACCCCTTAAACCCCTGTCTGCAAAAATGTGATAATTTATATTTCACTTCCCTTCATTATCAAATCTATATTTTCTACTAATCACACATTCATTTACTTATTATGTTTTTAGACAATCATTGTTGTTTTAGGGCGTATTATTTTATTTTGTTTTATTTGCATTTGTTTATCAGAAAAGCCTGATTGGTAGGAAACCCCTTTTCAGAGGAGGCCTGGGGAGAAAAGTTTCAAAAAGTAGCAATCAGAATATGGTATACTTTACAAGATATATATACATATATATATATATATATATATATATATATATATATATATATATATATATATATATATATATATATATGGATCTACTTTTCTTCATTGAAATTATGCTTCTTCAGAAAAGAAAAGTAGATGCTCACTTCAGCGAAAGTGCGCTTCAACAAAACTGCACTTTCACTGAAGTATAGTCGCAGGATCAGCTAACTAAAAAAAAAACACAAAAAAACATCTTTTGCAAGGGGGGGCAAGCCCCCCCTGCACCCCCCACCCCCCTACTTTAATATTCTTACTCCAAGATCGCACTACAATGGGGAAAAGGGAATATTCCCTTATCCCCACTGTACCACAATCTCAGCACTAGTTTTCTTAGTTGTACATCAATACAAAACACTGATATACAGCTAGGGTTACATGCAAACTGCATGTTTTTATTTCTTCTTTTTTTTTACTTTTATTTTTATTTTCACCCGTAAGTGCATTTTTGTTAAAATGCATTTTATCGGAAGTGCACTCGCAAGTTTACGTTTCGTTGAAACGTAAATTCGATGTACTAAATGGATCCCATATATATATATATATATATATATATATATATATGTATACACACACAGATCAGTTGAACCCTTGAATAAGTAGAACAAAATATAACACTGTATAATAATGTTCATAAGGTTGGGAACCTAATGTAATATTTCATAACAGTAGATGATATCATCATAGTAATTATACTTAAAGCTCTGCATCATTGTTTGACAATACCTTGCGGCACATTCTGTCTTAAATGTTGTGGTGTACTTTCCACACATCTTACCAAAATTATATGTTGTGGTTTCTTAATAAAATGCTTCATATACTTTTCACAAGGAATACATCCATATAATCCTATAATATATCTCACTTACATCACTTGAGGGATAGTTTGGGGTGCAGCCATAGACTTTAATGGATTTTAATTTAGACATGCTCTGTGGTGTGTCCATTAAAGTCTATGTACGTACCTCTACACAGTCCCTACATCAAGAGTACTTTTCAGTGTTGTGACATAGGGGAAAGCAGTATTTCATTAAGATTTTAATTTTAAATTTTGTGACAGAAAATAAGCACTGATCTGAAGAAAATGCAGGCACTATACGCCATGGACTGTAAGGTAGTGTGTGTCTGTGTGTGTCTGTGTGTGTCTGTGTGTGTCTGTGTGTGTCTGTGTGTGTCTGTGTGTGTCTGTGTGTGTGTGTGTGTGTGTGCGTGTGTGCGTGTGTGTGTGTGTGTGTGTGCATGTGTGCGTGTGTGTGCGTGTGTGTGCGTGTGTGTGCGTGTGTGTGTGTGTGTGTGTGTGTATGTGTGCAATTTTTTTATTTTTTTTAATAATGGGATGATGTTTATAAAAGTAGCTGTATTGAGTTGAGGCTAAGAGAGATTAAGTAAGGGTTAGATTACATTGAGAAGAACTTAGAGCTAAAAAATTAAGGGTACCTTAACTTTAAGTAAAAAGCAAAGCCCTGTGTTTTTACAAAGTGAAAAGCAAATTTAATTGGAGTAGAGGCTGTCAGAAGTGGAGATATTTACAGGGGAGATGTACAGTAACGTATCCAGGTTTTCTTGAAATATAATTTTAGAGAGGACTTGAATATGTTGTTTGATAAGCTAACAAATGTAGGTGGGAGGGAGTTCCTGATTTTAGCAACACAGAGTAAAGGGCGTGACTTTGGAATGTATGGGACAGAGAGATATAGTAATCAAGCCAAAAAGGAGAAATAACTTGGTTAAGTGTCACCAGTAAACAGAAGCACCTAACAAGATAAGGGGTGGCCTGAAGTTGAATCAAACATATTTTTCTTTGTTTTCTAAGGGGTTTACTTTTATCTCCAAACATAAATCTGACATTTCTAAGGTGATTATTGACCTGAAGTTATTTTTGAGGAAAATGAATTTAAAAATGATGTACGGTCAGAAAGATGAACAGGCAAGAACCAAATTATTAAAAAGGAAGAGTATTTTTAACCCCCCTTTACATCCCAGCTTAAGAATTTTGAATTGCTTGTTGAGAGTGAACTTAGAAAAGGGGTGTTAAAGAACAGGTTTTCCCCTAACCTCACTGAGGAAGAATAGGATTTACTGAGACAGATAAGGGGTAACAAATACCTGAGGGTTATGAAACCTGATAAAGTTAGGGGGACTGCAATCATGAGTTTGATTATTCATGAAGCCAAAATGATGGAAATTCTGAATGACCCCAATAAATACATTAGAGTATCCAGAAATGAAATTAACATAGCTCAACAATGAATACGTTTAACATTGGATGATTTGTTAGTAGAAGGTTCAATAGATCTAAGTACACACACTTTTTATATACAATGACAGGCCACAGGTACCATCCATATCTGGAATACCAAAGGTGCATAAGAATATACTGAATCCACCTTTAAGGCCCATTGTTTCACATTACAACAATTATGTATTACAGCACCTTTGGGTAGGTATTTGGACATAAAGTTGAAAGCAATCCCAAGGGATGATAGTAATGTTTTGAAAGATTCCTGGGATTTCTTGAAATGTGTAAAAAATGACTTGTATTATGATCATGTATTATTTGCAACAATTGACGTTGTGGATCTTTTTGGCTGCATCCCCACCACTTGGGGATGAGATGGTTCGAAGAAGCAATTAGTGAGTTTTCAGGCCTGACTTTTAATGAATTTCATGTGTGCTTAACTTTGATGGAAATTGTTTTAAGGAACAATTTTGTATTCCTCAAAGGAGAATGTTTCCAACAAACTAGTGGTGTACCTCTGGGAGCTAGGCGCGCTCCCATATATGCCAATATTGTGCTAATGGTTTAGGAATGTAAATTTATTCTGAATTCACCATTTAAGGACTCATGGGTGATTTATAAATGTTTCCTTGATGACATAGTTATTTTTTGGGTGGACACTGAACCCAGATTTTATGAATTTATGGATTATTTTGCCAATACCACCTTTTTTGAAATTTACCAGTAAGGTTAGTCATGTAAAATTGGAATATTTGGATGTGTCTATTAGCAAGAGCAATGGTTGTTATAAATCTGAGGTGTTTAGGAAGGACACTTACTCAGATTCCTTCTTTCATTTTCGCAGTACCCACCCATTAACACAAAAAAAAAGAGTATTGTAAAAGGTCAGTTTGTCAGGATCAGTAGGATGACCTCTGATGAAGTTGATTTTGAAGTGCAATGTCATTTATTA
Source organism: Protopterus annectens (assembly GCF_019279795.1). Classification (NCBI taxonomy): domain Eukaryota; kingdom Metazoa; phylum Chordata; order Ceratodontiformes; family Protopteridae; genus Protopterus; species Protopterus annectens. The sequence continues at coordinate 232,620,588 of NC_056742.1, forward strand.
ATCAACATGCTTAAAGATAGGGGCAATCCAGTCCACCTGATAGATGAGATATATAATGAGGTGAAACAGGGATGTACGAACAAGTTTACCCCAGTTATAGGTAAGGAGTTTACCACAGGAGCTAAGAATTTAGACACTAGTTTGTCCACGGATTTAAAACTAGCCTCTGTAACTGGGGATGCCTATGTTGTTAAAAAAATTCTGGAAAAGGAATATAACAGGTTCTCTAGTCTAACAGATCTTAGTGGATTGATCAGTGTCCCATTTAAATGTATTTTAGGAAGGGACAGAATTTGAAGGAATTGATGGAACATAAAACTCACACTGTTTTAAAACAGGCCAAAGTGGGAACATTTAAATGCGGTAGACGTTCCTAATGTCATTATATTAATTATGATGGAAAAGTAGACCAGGAAGCTAGGAACAGATTGATTCATGGTAAATTATTCACTACATTTGACTCCAAAGGGTTGGTATATTTGGCTAATTGTGTCTGCTGTACAGTGTTCTATGTCAGAAAGACCAAAAGGAATTTAAAACTGACACAGTTTAGAATGTCCAAGGGAAAAAATTTTATTTATTGTCTTGGAAGAGGTCTCTGTGAATGTCAAGGGGGGGGGGGTTATGGGAGCTTGTATCGAGTATAGGGAGTTGTACTGGCAACTCGTCCCGGAGTCAAGCAAACCCCCAGGCTTGAACGAAAATGTTTCTTTAGCCCCAGTACTTAAAATGAGGTCAGCAAGATTGCAGAGTTTTGCAACTCCAGGCTTATTAATGTTGTATGATATTATTTCAAAATATCACAGTATTTTACAACAGTATTTTATGATTATTATTTTATGATTACTACTTTACATATAATTTTTATATTTATATTTAGCATTATTTCCTTCCCATGGATTTTCTGTTTCTAAGTTGATATATGCAATTACTGACTATACCCACAAGATGGTGGTATTGTTATTGAACCATAAGGTAGATTAAATGAATTGTATTCTTTTTTATGTATTTATTTATTTATTTTAGTGATTTTTACATAAATTTGATTTTAGATTGTTTAACTTGTTTTAAACAATACTGAAACAATATTAATTTTATGGTTTTACGGGTACTCAGCTATTAAATAAGGTGTATTACTTAGTGGGATGATTTCTTCTTCTTTTGGCTTTTTCCCAGTTAGGGGTCGCCACAGTGGATCACCTGTCCACTCATGATTGGCAGTAGAGTTTTTACGGTGTCAATTTGCCAGCCCAGCACCCAACCTTCTACGGAAGGCACACACATGCATGCACGCCTAGGGCCAATTTAAAGTGTCCAATCCACCTACAGCATGTCTTTGGGATGTGGGAGTAAACCAGAGCACCCAGAGGAAACCCACGCGACCACAGGGAGGACATGCAGACTCCGCACAGAAGGTGTGAGATAACTGTATAGTTGAATTTTAATATTTGATTAGTGCAGTTTGGCTACTGGATAGCTTAAATTGATGTGACTATAAAAGTAGTCATTAATCACATGACTGGATTTGCATTGATGAAGTTTTTTATGAAAAAGCAAAGATTTGGGAGCGTTTATGCATTTTTCCTACTGTGTGCCTTTCGTGTGTACAATAAAGCAAAAAAATCTTTGGATCGGTTTGGCTTGGTGCTTCTGTTTACAGAGAGATATAGGTCAGGAATTTATTGAAAGAGCAACATTTTGTAGTATGAGAACATTCCTAAGGGGTGTGCAGTTTTCTGGGATGTATAAAATGTTGTGTGTTATTTTCAGGTGGTAGTAGTTGAGATAATATGGGTATTCATGTTGTTCAACATAAGTTGTTCTGTGGTGGTATGGTAGTGAGTTTTGTTGTTTAAACTGGTTGTAAACTTAATTATTTTATTGTAGCACTGCCCAAGTTTTGTAAGTTGGATTGAGTACAAATTTTGAAGATGGGGGCTGCATATGAGTGTGGGAAATATGTAGGGATTTGCTGTGCATTTATGACAGCACTCTGTTAAGTAGGATTTTGTATTATACAGAAGTCAAAATTGTTGTTTTTTTTTCTGTTTTCTTGACTACCTATTGAACATGGAGGTTATATTTTAGAATTAGGAGGTGCAGCACCCAGCAGGATAAAAGCACTCTCATCAAATTAAACAAACAACTCAGAGGACAAATGAAGTCTACCAAAGCCAAATTTGAGGTAAGTTTGGCCTCCCAGGCCAAGGACAACCAAAAAACATTCTTTAACTATGTCCACAACCTCAAAGGCAATACACAATTGTGTGCAGAGCTCATTGTAAATGGAGCCACATATACTGAGCCAGAAGACACAGCAAACCTCCTGGTTGTTAAATTCAACTCCAACTTTACCCCTCTCTCCCTCTCAACTTTCTCTCAGGAAATATCATCAAATATATCTCTCCCCCCTACTATCACTAGGGAACATGTCATTAATGCTCTCTCTGAGACAAATAACACTGCATCAATGAGCCCAGACAGTATCCCAAGATGCCATCTAAATAGCATGAAAAGTGACCTGTCAGGCCTCTGGAATTACTATTTAACTGTAGACTTCAAATAGGTTTCATGCTTCATGAATGGAGAAAAGCAACAGTCATCCCTCTGCACAAAGGTAGGCCATCTACAGAATCTGAAAACTACAGACCCATAAGTCTCACTAGTCTTATATGTAAAGCCATAGAAAGAATTATCATGGAGATGATCAACAGAGATATAGTAAACCTCCAGCCACTGCACCCAACCCAGTTTGGTTTTCATCAAGGGCAGATCATACCTACTCAACCTGGTGGACTTCTTTGAGAAGGACACCATCAGCAAAGCAATGAATGAGGGCAAACTTTGTTCACACTACCTACTTTGACATGGACAAGGCATTTGACACAATACCGCACTCAGACATTGTTGACAAACTCTAAAGATTAGGTACAAACCCGTATGTCACCCGGTGGATAGTCAACTGGCTCACAGACAGTACCCATGAAGTTAGAATTGGGGAGTTCACCTCTACAAAGAGGCTAGTCACAAGTAGAGTCCCTCAGGGTTCAGTCCTTGGACCACTGCTTTTGGGCATTTACTTCTCAGAAGTCAAGGCCAATGTCAGTGGTCTCTGGCTGATCAAATTTGCAGATGATTGCAAATTAGGAGTTGTCATTGAATCTCACATTGACACAAATGTTCTCCAAGAGGTGTTGACTATCATATTGACAACACACCCCTTAGAGTTGACCAAGTAGGTAGGAACTTAGGGGCATACATAGATAGTAATTTAGCCATTGTCCATCATGTGTCTACAGTGGTAAGGAATCCATTCTATATTGCACAACTTATAAACAAAGGTATGGCATCTAAGTCCAAGGAAGTCATTATTCCACTGTATTTGGCATTCATCAGCCCTATCATTGAGCACACTTCCCCTTTGGTATGTACCTAACCAAGCATTACAACAACTGGAATGTCCATAGAGGTTCCTCACTAAAAGAATACAGGGTGTAAGTAAAATGTCCTATGCTGACCACCTCAAGGCCCTATCCTTGTATTTTCTCTTCTACGTGCTTTTGAGGGGAGATCTATGCCTGGCTTAAAGGGGGGTCTATATTATAACATCGAAGTCTAAAAACTTTGAATGTTATAATATCAAACACATTCAATCGAAACACCAGAAAACCGAACAGTCAGAATAGCAAATTTTTTTCCAGGGAAAAAATTTGCTGTTCCAACAAACATACACACAACTCAAGTACACCAAAATAAATAATCCACGTACACTTCACAAAACCCTACACTAAACCAGACATACACCACTAGCTACCCACTTACCTTAACCCAACCCTAACCCTAAGGTCCCCTAACTATCGCACACTCACCTTACCTGCTCCCTAACCCTAACTCACCTACCCCACCCTAACATCCACACAATCGCACATTTATCTGACCCGTGCCCTAACCCTAACTCACCTAACCCATGCCCAATTGCACACTCACCTTCATTCGCACACTTACCTTAACCCGGTCCATAACCTTCACTCCACAGTTGAGGAAATAGCGAAGCTGCAGAAACGGCCCCATTGAATGCTTTCCCTAGCAAAGTATTTGGTGTTCTGCAGCTTCACTATTTCAAGCGTTCTCTCTACTGGGTTCGATATTATAACATTCAAAGTTTTTGAACTTTGATGTTATAATATAGACCCCTTATAGGGCATTGTCAGACCACACTCTGATGGACCTCCTGCATATCCACAAAACAAACATTACCAAAATTACCCATTCTAAAGACTTAAACCTTGCCTGTGATAAAAATAGGTCCTGCTGGAGAGATAGGCATATAAGCCAGGGACCACCACGTCTTTTGAACAGGCTCCCCATCCATGTGAAGCAGAGATTCCCCCTAACCCAATTCAAGAGCAACTTAGACAATTGAATGGGAAACTGGAAATTCATCCCTGTTTGGCACCTTTGTCTCTAATGGACACAGGTAACCTTTAAATGGTTGATCTCCCAACCCCCTGCTTAAACTTATCAAGGGTATCAGAACTTGTCAGAGGTTTGGAATGCATGGCTAGGCTTAAAGGCCCTTGTGGTCGATAGCCTAGTAAACACTTATGCACCTATTTCATCAAGTATGACACCTAGAAGTTTGTATGAGAAACATATTTAATTGCGTTGCCATCAGGGGAAATAATAGTGGTTAGTTTTCATATCAAAGTTGGACTTGGAATGAGCAGCATCAGCTTTTTTAAGGGTTTAACTACTGGTTGACCTATCTAAGCTTAGATTTCAATCAAGGTGAAGGAGTTGGGTGATGTTCTACAGTTTTGGGATTCTTTTGGTTGTGCAGGTAATGGCTGAATTATCAGAATACTGGATAAGGGCTGAGTTAGTTGAGTCAAGAGAAAAGATGTGGGGGGGGGAAGTACTGAGACCTGAGCAACAGGGACTAACTAGTACTGAAAGAAAAGTGTATTTGGCTTGTTGGCATTTTACAGCTTGGATCCTTCTACTGAGGTAGGTATTAAAGCATTCTAGGGCTGGCAGGGAGAGGCCAAAGGATGAGAGTTGGCAGAGTAGTTTGGAGTACAAGACTGTATCAAAAGTTTTTAATAAGTAAAGGAGGACTGATAACACAATAACTGCAATTTCTGTATTTGTGAATAGTGCTACAGAAAATTAGAAAAGCAGAATCAGTGCTGTAAGAGGAGTGGAATCTATGTTTTGTATGGGAGAGGAGGTTGTTATTTTCAGAGGTAAGTTAGTATCCCAGAGAAGATGCATTTCTCAATGATATTAAACAAAGTGGACAAAATGGCAACAGAGCTTAAGTTAGAAAACTCAGTAGAGGGTCCAGCTGTGTGTAGTGGCAGGATATTAGATTGTTGCCATGTGGCAGGGAACAGAGATTCTTTTATAGGCATGTTTATAAGGATAGAGACAGCATAGGTAATGGCATCAGCTAGTCTGAGGGATTCTGTAGGGAGGTTGCCTGGGCTAGAGTGGCTGATTCTAGCTTAGTATGATGTCATTTTATTATGGAGGTGGTACAGGTAGGATAGTGTAGTAATCAGAGTCATTAGGAGGTAGAGAATTGGTAGGCAGGATTGAACTCAAGATGTGGGTAATAAAATTGAGGAGGGTTCATGTTGAGAGTCTAACAGGTTTCACAGACAGTAAAATCATGGAAATAAATCTGCCAAAACTACTTCAAGTGAATCTCAAAAACTTTTTTTTTTGCAAGGCTCAAGCACCCCGCTCCCTGCTATGTTGGGTGTAAGCAACTGTACTCCCCAAATTTAAGTATGCCAACTCTGAGGTCAGATAACACTGAATTTACCTCAATTATCTTAAATCAGTGAAATTATCATCAACAGTCTCACACAACCAATTGATGAAATGGCTACTAATGATACAGGCTATATTAAAATCAATTTCAGTTGTCAGAGGATTGGGTCAGAGAGTTTTCCAGGTTCCAGGTATGAGGTGATTGATGGCTGACTGGATTTTTTGGGAGTTTTACAGTGTAGGGCTTGATGACTGGTTTTTTTTTCTTTGTATTTTGCATGTGATGTCAACATTGTTAGCTTGAGGAGTTTTGTCAGCTCACTGTGTACTCCATGCTTTATCTTTATATCCCATCAGTCATTTGGTTGTGAGAGTCTTGATATCCACTGCATGAAAGTTTAAGCAATAATGCTTTTGCTTACACATTTAAAAATACATAAGAAACTATTAGACAAACTATTACATGTCTTAGTTTGTTTACTTAGTGTCAGTGTACTAACAATATAATCTAAGCAAATATTCAGCTAGATTGTTTTACTTAAGAAGCTCAATTTCTTATGCAAAGAATACCTGACAAGAAATGCTTGGAATTTTTTTCTACTTCCAGTCAAACTTCAGTTTGCTATTTTAGAAATACTAAACAGAGTAACCTGTTACTCTAGAGATATCTGTGCACTGCATGATTTGTGGATCCATTTCTGAGGATGGTTGTATTTTGTATAATTTGGTTGAGGCTCCTAAAAAAATACAGAGATTCCTCACTAAAAAATTCAGTGTATCTACATGTTTTTACTGTACTCGTGGTCGAGCAAGAATTTATTGTAGCTGTGAGTTTCACTGCAATGGATTTTATTGTGCAAGCCAGTGCTGCACTTTTTGGGGGTGTTTCCCCTTTTCTTCACCATGGTGCATCTGTAGAGTTGAGGGGGTGCTTGCCACCTTGCAAAAAAAAATGTGTTTTTCCAGCTAACTGTTTCTAACGTTTAATTTTTGATAAACGGTGAGCTGAAAAAAACTATCATACAGATGGAAAATATACAGAAAAGCTACATGGTTCATTGTTTTATTTGTTTCTTACAGGGTACTATTTATTGACTTTTCCTAATGTCTAACCAATGGCTTATAACTGTTAATATACATAATATACCACTCATTCTGTAAATAGCACACATAAATCTATTAGTAAGATAAATAATATACCCCATGCTGTAACTTATCTTTGTATTACTGTACTTTTTTTCTGTTTATCTCTGACTACTGTTGCCACTTTTGCAATACTGGGGTTTTTGTATCCTATGTTTAATGTTTGACATTTTGGCCTTGATTACAGAGGAACAGGGTCTGCTGGCCAATCTACTTTTCTGGTTAACAAATTGAATAAATAAATCAATTAGTCTTTATCTGGTCTCTATAGGGCAACATCTGATACCCAAAAGCCTATGCCTAGACTATTCTGCTGGAGGAGTTAACACCACACTAATCATAAGAGAAAAGGTATAGTATATCTAATTAAAACATACAAGCTCTAACTGTAACTTTTCATGGACAAGACCACAAAACCCATTAACTCAGACATAGAAATTAGCAGCAAGCAAGCACATATCTAGGGAATACTGGTTTCCATGCAAAAAGACATCTAGCAGATTATGAAAACTGATTTTGAGACCCTTTGTACCCCACAGCCCTTACTTATACATTTTGAAGTTGCTCCAGTCTGGAGGAAGAATGGGTATTGTTAAGAGAGAAAACAAGAGATCTTCTCTGGATGCCACAGTCATGGACAGGATGTGCAAAGTACATTAGCAGCTCATGCACTTCTGCTAAAATGTGTATTGAGCCAAAACAAAACATACATATGCAGTTATGTACTAGCATGCTAAAGCTGCCCAGAAATGAGCAATTCTGCTAAACGTACCTGAACAGAAATCGGACAATGTGCAAGTGTGTAAGTGTGTGTGTGTGTGTGTGTGTGTGTGTGTGTGTGTGTGCATGCACACGGGCACACACACACACACACACACACACACACACACACACACACACGACAGTTCCTTCCAAGTTTATAAAATATAGCTCTCAAATAAACAAGTCAAGTCATTAATTAACTTTATTTGACAGGTAGATGAATTAGGAAACTTGGGGCCCTTTTTAGTCCTACCCTTGTTACATAAAAGGCTACAATGTACATGGATTACAAAAAGATAATGCTACAATGTACATGGATTACAAAAAGATAAACAGTACAAAGAGCATTAAAAAGCTGTAAGAGATAAAACTATAAAGGATTGTATACAACAGAATGTTTACACAACAGAGCACATCATGTTAGTACTGCTAATGACAATATGTTCTCCAATTTATGTAATCCTTCAGGGTAACAAGAAAACAGAAAAAAAAGGTTTTAACAGAATATCAGAAGATTGCTGTATAATAAGTCCCCTGCAAATGCTTTTGCATGCAATCTTTATTTTTTAATAGATAGATAGATAGATAGATAGATAGATAGATAGAAGTAGAGTATTTCAGCTTCAAATGACCAAAGTCATGGCTAACTGACAAAACTGAGAAATGAATTCACAAATCTATGTTATTGCACTACTGTGATATATTCCTCTTGACAGTTTAATGTGAACTATGTCATCTAATGTCTCATCTGCTGCCATCTTTTATCTTCAATTAACTCAGGGAAAAAGAACAACCCATTTTATTGTTTTCATTTTTTTGTTATTACTGTAGCATTATATTATCTTTTAACTTCACCTGCCACAGGTATCACTTTTTCTGTATATGAGGACTTTGACCCCCTTTACTCTTCTGTGTTTCAGTAATGAGCTGTAATATTGCAAGGACATCTGACTTCAGAGAATACCTCCTGGTAAATGGTGAATATTCGTCAGAAAAAGCAATTAGTTAAGTGAGATCTGTCAGTCTTCTGTGTTTCAGGAGGTGAAGGGTGTAATTAACAGTTTACTATCGTGTATATTGAAGTGGACTCGGTCAAATCCACTTTGCTCAAAGTCTGAGACTCAAATGTTGATAATGTCAAACTGCGATATGTCTGAAGTACAAATCTCACCCTCATCTCCACCCATGTTAACTATGGTTCCTAGGTTGAATGCGGAATGAATTTCAGCTATATAGGAATTCGGCAATGTACCTTTTCATGGACGTGAATGGATGATACGATCATTCGACTGAGTCCACTTCAATAAAATGTTAGTAAACCATAATTAATATTTGCAATCTATGATGACATTTAGAATAAGTATGAAATATATCTTTTAAAATGTATTGTTTAATACTACAGTACTTTGCACTTATGATGAATTTTTTTAGGACTACAGCATTCTTCAGGTAGCACTAGCATAGGGGACATTAATCACAGGTTTCTTATTGAGATCTCAAAGAGCATGGTATCATAGGACAAGAAAGGTTATTCTACAGCTCAGCATATGTGAATAAGCGACAGGCAAGCCCTAAGGAACTACGGCAAAAGAAGTTGCAAATTAACGTATTTTAATAAGACCATTTTCACTCTTGCAAGAGCAGGAGCTTCTTCAGACAAGTTTAAAAAATTACAGAAACACTCTTTTTAAAAGCAACAGCTGATAAACTTGTGATGTCATTTCCTTCAAGGAAAAACACTTACGGACACTTTTTTATATGTTAAAAAGACAGATTATAAAAATACTAAATGTCTTTATACAAAATCTTGTCTCAAAACAAAGTATACAATAAATGTATTTAAATAAACTAACTAACATTTTATAAAAAATGATGATAAAATTGAGACTTTTTCTTAAAAGGACCCAAGGTAACAACCATAATAGAAGTATAACAGCCATAAGGTAAGGTGTATGTACAAATAGATAAACATGTTTTATATGCTAAAGGTATACAAAGCATAATAAACAGGAACAGTAATTCCAGTGGTTTCTCCTAAAACACAATGTGTGTAAATACAGTGTGTATATAGAGAAAAGATCTTGCAGAGAAATATATATATATATATCGTGCCCTCCATAATAGAAGTTCTAATTCAACCTCTTAGATAACTTTTATATTTCAAGATGACTGATATATTGCAGGTCTCATTCAACCCAGGAGGGGCAAAGGCATTTAAAAGTAATTGCCATTCAAGTTCTTTTAATTCTAGGAGGATAGACTGAGGCCCCCCCCTTATGCCCACTTTTACCGAATCAATACCCATGAAGGAAAAACTATGTCCAACATGTGATCCCACAAAATATGCTTGGATAGGGCATTGTCAGTTTTTGGTTTCTATCATATGCATAATTATGTTGGTAAATACGGTCACGCAACTTTCTGTCCGTTTTACCAACATAAAATGCAGCGCAGCAATTACACTGAGCTAGACAGACAACAGATTTGGTGTCACAAACAATCCTGTGTCTGATGTAAAATTTCTCATTCCTTATAGAAAAGGAATTCCCAGTTTTTACTAACCTGCACCAATTACAGAACCCACAAGGGGTACTGCCAGTTTGTCTTGAAATAGAATTACTAAAGTCCGTATTTTGTAGCAATTCTTTTAAATTTCTGCCTCTCCTAAATACAAAAAGAGGGTAAGAGCCCAAGATTTCTAATAAGTAGGCACTGTTCACAATAAAGTGCCAGTTCTTTTTTATAATAGAACACATACTGTCAATGTGTTTGTTGTGAGTTAGGATAAGGCTGGTCTTGAAATCTTGTATGGAACTGGCAGTGGTAACTCTGTTGCCATTGTTCTCATATAAGAGAGAGCTGGTATCATTGTTAAGTGGAGGTGTTTGTACATTTTCAATGTGTGGAGGGTAAACAACATAAAAATTGGAGAGAAGTAAGGGTGTATAAAATCCTGACATTCTCTTTTGTAATGAAACTTCCCTTATTACACATTATCCAGAAGTTCGCAAAAGGGGTAACCCCTATTCAAAAACATATCTTTGAGGTTATCGCACTCTCAATTTCAAAGCTTCTGAATCAGTGTTACACATCACGTGTGGCTCTCACTATTTGGGCCCCTTTACTATGGACTTTTTCCTGTTTCCATGGATGATTGCTGGAATAGTGTAGGGAAGGCATTTTACAGTATGTGTGTTTTCCACTGAAAATGTCTTGAAAGAAGAATTCTGTTTGTTATTCATATCCTTAATAAGCTTAACGTCTAGGTAGTCTATCTCTTCATCCAAGAGGAAATGATCGTGAACCTTAAAAAAAAAGGAACAAAAAAAGGCCCCCAAAAAAAATTCCAAAAAATTTTGCCTTTAATAAATTTTGAAGTTTTTTTGGGAAATACTAAACAGAGTAACCTGTTACTCTAGAGATATCTGTGCACTGCATGATTTGTGGATCCATTTCTGAGGATGGTTGTATTTTGTATAATTTGGTTGAGGCTCCTAAAAAAATACAGAGATTCCTCACTAAAAAATTCAGTGTATCTACATGTTTTTACTGTACTAGTAGTCGAGCAAGAATTTATTGTAGCTGTGAGTTTCACTGCAATGGATTTTATTGTGCAAGCCAGTGCTGCACTTTTTGGGGGTGTTTCCTTTTCTTCACCATGGTGCATCTGTAGAGTTGAGGGGTGCTTGCCACCTGCAAAAAAAAATGTGTTTTTCCAGCTAACTGTTTCTAACGTTTAATTTTTGATAAACGGTGAGCTGAAAAAAACTATCATACAGATGGAAAATATACAGAAAAGCTACATGGTTCATTGTTTTATTTGTTTCTTACAGGGTACTATTTATTGACTTTTCCTAATGTCTAACCAATGGCTTATAACTGTTAATATACATAATATACCACTCATTCTGTAAATAGCACACATAAATCTATTAGTAAGATACATAATATACCCCATGCTGTAACTTATCTTTGTATTACTGTACTTTTTTCTGTTTATCTCTGACTACTGTTGCCACTTTTGCAATACTGGGGTTTTTTGTATCCTATGTTTAATGTTTGACATTTTGGCCTTGATTACAGAGGAACAGGGTCTGCTGGCCAATCTACTTTGCTGGTTAACAAATTGAATAAATAAATCAATTAGTCTTTATCTGGTCTCTATAGGGCAACATCTGATACCCAAAAGCCTATGCCTAGACTATTCTGCTGGAGGAGTTAACACCACACTAATCATAAGAGAAAAGGTATAGTATATCTAATCAAAACATACAAGCTCTAACTGTAACTTTTCATGGACAAGACCACAAAACCCATTAACTCAGACATAGAAATTAGCAGCAAGCAAGCACATGTCTAGGGAATACTGGTTTCCATGCAAAAAGACATCTAGCAGATTATGAAAACTGATTTTGAGACCCTTTGTACCCCACAGCCCTTACTTATACATTTTGAAGTTGCTCCAGTCTGGAGGAAGAATGGGTATTGTTAAGAGAGAAAACAAGAGATCTTCTTCTCTGGATGCCACAGTCATGGACAGGATGTGCAAAGTACATTAGCAGCTCATGCACTTCTGCTAAAATGTGTATTGAGCCAAAACAAAACATACATATGCAGTTATGTACTAGCATGCTAAAGCTGCCCAGAAATGAGCAATTCTGCTAAACGTACCTGAACAGAAATCGGACAATGTGCAAGTGTGTAAGTGTGTGTGTGTGTGTGTGTGTGTGTGTGTGTGTGTGTGCATACATGCACACGAGCACACACACACACACACACACACACACACACACACACACACACATGACAGTTCCTTCCAAGTTTATAAAATATAGCTCTCAAATAAACAAGTCAAGTCATTAATTAACTTTATTTGACAGGTAGATGAATTAGGAAACTTGGGGCCCTTTTTAGTCATACCCTTGTTACATAAAAGGCTACAATGTACATGGATTACAAAAAGATAATGCTACAATGTACATGGATTACAAAAAGATAAACAGTACAAAGAGCATTAAAAAGCTGTAAGAGATAAAACTATAAAGGATTGTATACAACAGAATATTTACACAACAGAGCACATCATGTTAGTACTGCTAATGACAATATGTTCTCCAATTTATGTAATCCTTCAGGGTAACAAGAAAACAGAAAAAAAGGTTGTAACAGAATATCAGAAGATTGCTGTATAATAAGTCCCCTGCAAATGCTTTTGCATGCAATCTTTATTTTTTAATAGATAGATAGATAGATAGATAGATAGATAGATAGATAGAAGTAGAGTATTTCAGCTTCAAATGACCAAAGTCATGGCTAACTGACAAAACTGAGAAATGAATTCACAAATCTATGTTATTGCACTACTGTGATATATACCTCTTGACAGTTTAATGTGAACTATGTCATCTAATGTCTCATCTGCTGCCATCTTTTATCTTCAATTAACTCAGGGAAAAAGAACAACCCATTTTATTGTTTTCATTTTTTTGTAATTACTGTAGCATTATATTATCTTTTAACTTCACCTGCCACAAGTATCACTTTTTCTGTATATGAGGACTTTGACCCCTTACTCTTCTGTGTTTCAGTAATGAGCTGTAATATTGCAAGGACATCTGACTTCAGAGAATACCTCCTGGTAAATGGTGAATATTCACAGAAAAAGCAATTAGTTAAGTGAGATCTGTCAGTCTTCTGTGTTTCAGGAGGTGAAGGGTGTAATTAACAGTTTACTATCGTGTATATTGAAGTGGACTCGGTCAAATCCACTTTGCTCAAAGTCTGAGACTCAAATGTTGATAATGTCAAACTGCGATATGTCTGAAGTACAAATCTCACCCTCATCTCCACCCATGTTAACTATGGTTCCTAGGTTGAATGCGGAATGAATTTCAGCTATATAGGAATTCGGCAATGTACCTTTTCATGGACGTGAATGGATGATACGATCATTCGACTGAGTCCACTTCAATAAAATGTTAGTAAACCATAATTAATATTTGCAATCTATGATGACATTTAGAATAAGTATGAAATATATCTTTTAAAATGTATTGTTTTATACTACAGTACTTTGCACTTATGATGAATTTTTTTAGGACTACAGCATTCTTCAGGTAGCACTAGCATAGGGGACATTAATCACAGGTTTCTTATTGAGATCTCAAAGAGCATGGTATCATAGGACAAGAAAGGTTATTCTACAGCTCAGCATATTATTATTATGGTTAACTGGTTAAAGAAGCTGAAAAGTAAGGTATACAAGACAGTGGTGTGACCGGTACAGAAACCTGGGCAATAAAGGCAGAACAGTTGAAGAAGCTAGAGGTAATGGAAATGAAGTGCCTGAGAAAGGTGTCAGGATGCACACTGTGGGACAGATGAAGAAATGAGGACATGAGAGCAGAAGCCAAAGTAGCTCCAATTGCAGAAAAGATCAAAGAGAACAGATTACGGTAGTTTGCGCACATGTGTAGAAAAGCAGCAGACAATCAGGTGAGGAAGATTTGGGACAAACAGGAAGAATGTAAGAGGAAGCGAATATGTCCAGCAAAGAGGTGGATGGATTGTGTGAAAGATCTGTGACAGTCAGGCATGAGTGTTGAAGAAGGCAGGAGTGTGGCACTGAATTAACAGAGGTGGTTACAGTTAACACAATACCCCTACCCCATGTATAAAAATATGGGAAAAAGGGAGGCTGATGATGATGATGATAACGTGAAGACACAGATGTCTCATTACACTAAGTAGGTCTAAGCTGACACATTTAAGAGTCTATTGACTATCAATAGTTAAAAGCCTTCAGAAATGAATACCTAGAAACCTGTGATGAATGATCAATAAAAGGAAATGGAGAAGGATCATCATTTTCTCTCATGCAAGTAACGTAGCCTGCTGGACTCTAAGAATTATTGATTGACTGACTTCCCTAAAGCATGCCCATCACCACAACCCAATGGAACATCCACCAGATGTTTGCTGTCTCCTTCAGAATTTTTTTTGAGTAGGTCTAAATTTCCTCAATGATTCAAGCTTACCTGCAAAAACAAAGAAGCAAAATCACGTTATTCAGATAAAAATGTTAAATAAAGCCTTCCAGTTACTTTCATGTTTTTTATTAATTAATTTTGTTGTTCTACATTACACTAATACTAGTTGAAGTATTGACAAAGTTTTTTTCCCCACCTCATGGTTTTGAATTTTTTGCAGACTTAATTCTCTGTCAAGTCCTGTAATAAGTGGACATCCTGTATAAGAGAATGACAAAGTTAAATATTGGTGCCCAACAACTACTGCTTATTTTGCTCATGTTCTCTATGATGACTTGCGTAAGTGTCACTCTTGTGACATGAAGGATGAATGCGATACGGAAAAGATTCTCTGACATGGGCTGTCAATGAATTAGTATGTGCAAGAGCTGATATAGGACAGTTGTCTCCAACTGTCTATCCTGACTCTTTAAAAATGAAGATTTAAGCAAAGGTAAGTTTTACCAAAAGAACTCATCATAACTAAGTGAACTGAAATGTAAAGGACATCTACTAGCAAAAGATTTAGACCCCATAGGGGCATGTTGCCTACCCAAGCCTGTAGGGGTATTTAACCCAAAGCAATGGGATAGGTCCTGGCAGGCAAGTAAAGCAGTTGACTGAACATCCCCCCTTTCAATCCTTATGGGCAGTCACTGGTGGCCTTCTCCTCTTCCTTTCCTGGGCTACAGTGTAATGTGCTGGACTGATTCTCAGGCTATCCAAGTGTTCTTTATGGTTATGTCATATGGCTAATAGCTGGACAACCAGACTGATGTAGGTGGAATGTCATGCTTCCTGGCAAAAGGCCATCCAACATCCCGATGCCTCAGAGGGTGGATTAACAGTGGTATGAATAAATTTATCTGTGATGGTTTACTGCTTTTGACTCTCTATTGCTCTAGAGTTATAAACATGGTGGTCATTCAAATAAATTGGTCTCATTTGGCTTTATACACATCTATGTCTTCATTGGATGTGAGCTAGGGGACAACATTCTGTTGATTCTGAAGAGGAATGCAGAGACAGATGAAACAGTAGCAGGCCCATGTTACTGTAGACAGTTAAATCTGTTCACTCCTTGGATGTGTTTTACCTGTTGGTAGAACACATGGATATATTTAATATTATACATAATATTTAATATCACCCTCAGCCAAGTGAAGGTACCCAAATAAAAACACAAACATTATACTACTACCAAAGAAAGCCATTCCTTCTAGCTTTAATGATTATAGACTAGTAGCTCTCATGTCCATAGTCATGAAGAGCTTTGAAAGGGTGGTCAAAAAACACCTGACAGCAGACCTTCCAATGCACTTGATCCACTGCAGCTCGGATACCATGGCAGATGCCATCTGTGTTACACTGCATCTCACAATGGCACACCTAGAAAATAAGGACAATTATGTCAGAATGCTGTTTATTGATTTCATGTCAGCATTCAATACAGTGATCCCACAACAGCTAATAGAAAAACTTGCCCACCTAGGTGTTAATAACCACATGTGCAACTGGATCCTGGACTTTCTGACTGGAAGACCCCAAAGAGTATGTATGTATGGACAAGAATTCCTCAAAGAGCATCACCATCAACACAGGAGTACCTCAGGGACTGTTTACTGTCATGACCTGTGACTGTATAAGCTGCATATAACGCCAACCCAACCACATCATTAAGTTTGAGGATGACACTACAGTTGTGGGCCTCATCAGCAAAGGAGAAGAAAAAGCTTACAAGGAAGAAGGGAGTTCTCTGACTGGTGTGCCAGATATAATCTTGACCTCAATGTCAGCAAAACCAAGGAGATCATAATAGACTTCAGGAGAGTACAACCAGCTCACTGTCTTCTCATGATAAATGGGGAGGTAGTGGAAAGGGTAAAGAACACAAAATTCTTGGGGTTCTATATAGTGGAAGATCTTTCCTGGTCAACCAATACCAGTTACATAGTAAAGAAGGCCCATCAATGCCTCCACTTACTGAGGAGACTGAGGAAAGCAAGCCTACCTCCCCTCTATCCTCTCCACCTTCTGTATGGGTACCATAGAAAGTATCCTAACATGCAACTTCACAATGTTGTACAGACACTGCAGATCAAAAATCCCTACAAAAGAAAGTCAGAGTTGCCGAGAAAATAATGGGATCCAAACTTCCAGAGATAAAGGATCTATATATGGCATGTTGTTATGATGGAGCAACAAACATAACAAATTATCCTACACACCCTGCTTTTGAACTGCTCACATGCCTGTTGTCTGTCAGAAGATACAGCAACATATGCTGCAAAATGACTAGGTTCAAGAACAGTTTTTTCCCTCAAGTGATTAGACTCTTGAAGTATGGTATTAATCTCAGGGATACGAGATGCTGACAAGTTTTGTGTTAACCAAACAGTGCAATAACAATAAGACATCACAACCGACTTATCAGTTTGCAAGAAAATTATGTGCAATACAAACTGCTAGATATTCTCATAATATAAAGAACATGAGAACTGCATTATCTAATAAGTACAGGTGCAATAATGAACCAACCAGCTGCTATAGTGGTGTATAGAATAATTATAGTAAAAGGTAATAATATAACTGTCTAAGAGAAAGGTAACTGTTAGGTCTGATACATGTGTAATTATATGTACGTATATGTCTCTCTTCTAAACATGTGTAATTGTATGTATGCAGCTGCCTTCTCAATTCAAGCATGATGCACTTAATTATGTTTAGACTTCACTTGTGATGTCTAAATGACAATAAAGTTTACTTTGACTTTGACATAAAATTACATATTCATTCACAAAAATAGGCTTCACGCTTAACACCTCACAGAGCTAAGTTTTTGACCTAACTCCCTTTTCTTATCAGTCTCTCTGAGCATTAGTTCTTCATCTTTCTCTGTCACACACACACACACACACACACACACACACACACACACACACACACACACACACACACACACACACACACATGTAAACATTGATTTCCAGGGAAGGCTTGTTACAGCTTTCTCTCTTGTCTCTACAGAGGTTCAGGCCTGGACCTCCCAGTTACTGTTTTACATTTTTTAATGAATCAAATTATTATAAACACACATTACAGAGTTTAGTGTGATGGCCTTGTCAATTAGAGGTAGATGCCAGCAGGTTGCCACATTTTAATAACAGATATCCTCTATAAATACACAAATTATTACCTTTTGCATCCTCTGTAAAAAGGAATAAATAAAAGTTAGTTAAGCAATGCAGTTAATAGTTAAATACATACAGAAAGATGATAAAAAATGCATAGAAACTGAAAAAAAAATCATTTTGACAAAACAAATTGCAGGAAGAAAAAATATAAAATTAGCTAGTCTTCTTATCTAACTATTTTTGGAACTACAAGAATTATTGAATCTTAAGCTAAACTTCTTAGAATTACCAGACAAACAGATGCTGACAAAACAAGTCACAAACTCCAAGGTAGCATTCTTTCTCACCCTGATTTTTCTCAACTCTTTTTTTTTTTCTTGTTTTCTTATTTTGGTCTATAGAAGTAGGTTTCTACATTTTCAATTATGATGTCCAACAGCAAATGTACATTACAAAACACTAAACTTTTTTGGGCTCAGAATATGTATGCAGCATACAGCTAAGCTATTCTGGCACACGGTACTATCCCCCAATGTTGTGTCCCTACTAGCCTTTCAAAACAAACTCTTGGTTCCTTTTAAACTCTAGCAAACTGCTTCCTACATTTGTAGTAACCAGCTGCTACAGTTTCTACTACACCAAAGCACTTTAATTCTGACAGCAATTGCAATATTGCCATTCATTTTCGAGTGCTACTAATACACAGAAGACTGGTTGGAATATTCAGCTTGTGGTCCCTGCAACACTATACCCAGGGCAATTACCCCTTTCAGCTTTCCCTAGCTATGTCTCTGACTACAGGATGAGAGATTTCAATGTCTTAGATATAAGCAATCTTCACTGAACTGCTTGCTGTGTATTTACACAAAACTGTGTTTAGGCTGAATGTACCTGTTTTGTCCATGTGCTCAGGTTACTTGGCATTGTGCATTTATATATAAGGAGTTTGTATTTTTTCCAGACATAGTATATGAAAATAAATATGGGCACATTTAAACCCACATCATCTATGCAGTGATAATGTATGTACGAATAATATACACAAAAACGTATAGCAGTGTTTGTGCACTTTTGCTTAAATAAGGCTAAAAGAATCCAAATTTTATAGGTAGGTACTAGGCATGTGGCTCAGAAAACCACTGAAAAGCCTTTTCCAAATTCTCAATTTCCCCAGAACACTGTTGGATTTAGGGATTTGATCTGTTTTGTACAGTTTGCAAGTAGAATCTGAAAAAATCACACCCCAGACTATAGGATATAGTTTGCCATCATCTTACAGCCTTAATTCTCTGCACTAACCTAACACATAAAGGGAAAACATATTTATCCTAATAATGGACACTGATTTAAAGATAGGAAGGGGGTTTTCTCTGTTACATTGCATTGTTAAAGAGGGTCTGCAGAAATAAATAGCAGAAATAAATATGTTCAGCCTTGCCAGTAATATGTTAAGAGGTTGAATGGTATGGACCTCAACAGAGCAGGATCCAGTGCAAGGCAACATAGGCAGCTGCCTAGGGCTCCATGGCTGAGGGGGGGGGGGGTTTGCTGGCCAGAAAGGTTCAACATTAACATTTTAGTTAATTAATAATATAAAAAAATACTGCTGTGGTGGTGTCTTCTCCTTTAAAGAAGACCATGCATGCATCACACATGTCCATGTCAACGTGGATGTAAATACATTCCACACTTGCATGTGAAATTTCAGCTAGCTGTTCCATTTACAGAGAAAGTAAATTAAGTAAGTGTGTGTGTGTGTGTGTGTGTGTGTGTGTGTGTGTGTGTGTGTGTGTGTGTGTGTGTGTGTGTGTGTGTGTGTGTGTGTGTATGTGTGTATGTAACTTAAAGTAGCTGTTCTGTTCTTATGAGAGAGAAAGTGTGTGGGTTGCTGTATAATAGAGAAGCCCCCGGATTCTCTATAGCTTGCAAGATCGGTGCAGGAGCTCAAGCAGGCAATATGTCTGCCATGTGATCCAGGAACAGCTTGCAGGGACGTGCACGAGCACTCCTGCACTAATCCTGCACGGACTAAGCCCCTGTATGCAAATCACCCCATTTGCAGGAGAAATCTATGCAAATGAAGTGATTTTGCAATGTAGGAAGCTTGCAACCATTAGTGCAGGACTAGTGCTATCTGCAAAAATGTACTCTGTTAATAACCGAGTACATTTCTGCAAAATCCAAAACGGAACTGTGACAGCTCCAAATAACGGCTGCATATCATATAGTAAGCATGCCAATGGCCAAGTAAAAGGCCATTGGCATTGCAAACACTAAAATAAATACAAAAATCAACTTTTATTTTTTTTTAGCTGATCTCCGCTGTTTAAGCGTAGGGCAGCGGCACACAAATGGGATCGGGGGGAGAAATAACAAAATGAATCTAAATAAAGCATTCTAACTAAAATCGGTATTCTGCCATGCAAGTCAATGGCAGGCAGAAGACAGCATGGCCAGTGAGTAGTGATTGCTAAAGGGGGAGGCTCAGTGTGAGACATGCAACTATGCATTAGCAGGCAATCATATGCAAATTAAGAGAAACTATGTGAATCCCAGTTTTCCCCAGCATGTGAGTCAGGTCCCAACAGTGTAAGAGTAGGAATAGCTTGGTGCAAACCTAGGAGTTAGGTAACATCTTGGGGTGTGTGTCAGGCATACTGTAAGCGGATTGGATCCCTGTGGCTTGGGTTTGCTCCTAGCTTAGCACAGCTAAGCTGGGGGTGTCTAAACCTGCCTAGCACTCTTTACAGTGCTTAAGCAGGTGTGCGCACTGCACATCAGGTTTTAAAGGCAGAAAAAAAAAGTTAAACCAGGAAATAGCATCAGTGTGCATGTGTGCACAATGTTTGCATGGCGCACCCCCAAGCTTAAACAGAAAGGCAATAGGAAAGGAAAACAGCAGTAGGAAGGCAATCAAGGAGAACTTGCATAGCTGGCAGGTGAAATGTATCAGAATCAGCCAATTACACAGGCAGCAGACCAGCCCAGCCCAGAACGCTACTATAAACTATGCAAACACCTTTCACTCTGGTTTTTCCCACACTCTATACCACCGGAGTAAACAAGCAGGGAACTTTTAACACACACAACAAAAAAATGATAGGGGCTGCAATAGCTATCATACAACAACTTGTGGAAGAGGCTGAGGGTGGTGAGGATGTGAATGCTGTTGACCATCCCACAGTGATGAGAAGAAGAAGAGTGTACTGACCCAGGGTAACCTACTAGGGGCTGCATGAGCTGGAGATAGTGGAGCACTATAAGGTGGACAGGGACCTCCTACAGCAAATTGCCGAACTGTGCCAGCCATGCCTGACACACAGAACTAACAGAGGGGAATCCATCCCAGTGGATACCAAGGTATGTGTAGGCCTAAGAATACTAGCTACAGGTACCTTCCAAAAGGCCAACTGGGGATATGATGGGGATCTCACAGGCATCATCATCCAAGGTACTCCACCAGGTCCTGGATGCCGTGTCAGCACATGTCGATGAGCACATATATTGCATCTATATCATATTATCATCTGTTCAAAATATCAAACAGCTACAATGTTTTAAATGCCATTCATTGAAACTGTTCTTGTGGGGAACTGTGTCCCCCCCACACCCCCCGCTAATTATATATGCCAACTCCAAGATCGCACTACAGTGAGGAAAGGGCAAATTTTCTGATCCTCACTGTTCACCAATCTCACAAAAAACTTTTCGCTGAATGGTATTTTCGCCATTGTAGCCGTTTGATATTTTGAACAGACGATAATATGATATAGACCCCATATATTTCCCCAACACCCGTGAGGCATTGGCCAGCAATATGCAACTGTTCCACCAAATAGCAGAATACCCTGAGGCAGTGGGTGCTATAGACTGCACGCACATACGCATCAAAGCACCACCCAGTGAGCGGGGTAGGGTCTACATCAACCACAAGGACTTCCCCTCCATCAACTGCCAGGTCATGTGCGATGCCCAGGGCACAATAATGAACATGTGTGCTGGCTGGACTGGAAGCTATCACGATTCCCACATCTGGCATCTGACTCAGCTGTACCAGAGATTTGCCAGTGGTGACATCCCTGGTGGTCACCTAGTGGGGGATGCTGGATACGCACTGGAGCCATGGCTGATACCACCCATCAGAAATGCACACACACCTGAACAAGAACTCCATAATGAGGCACACGCACAGACCAGAATTATAGTAGCGTGTGTTTGGAATGCTCATGTCACAGTTATGGTGCCTGGACACATCCAGTGGAGCCTTGCAGTACTCACCAGCTACATTTACCCAAATTGTCCTTGTATGTGCCATGCTACACAATATGATCCTGCAGAAACAGCTGCAGCAGGAACAGTATGGGGCAGGGCCACATAGCCCCCCACCATTGCCAAGGCCTGCACAGGCACTGAGTGACTCGGAGGAGGAACAACCTGAGCCTACCGCAGTAGGCTGAAGGAGGCGTGCCCAGTATGCCCTGGCCTTGACAAAGAGGCAATGCATAGCACATACACTGACACAGAAGGGACCCAGGGAATGACAACTCTCTCTGTCTCTCACATACAGTAAAAGGGATGCCAAACATTACACTACCTGTGCTCAACCATATGTAGGAAGTGTACAATGTGCATCCAACATAGGCAGCCCTGCAGCACCACCCTCAATACTGGGAAACCCAAAAGGTAAGTGACTCACACATGCCAGTCAGGGGGGTTCACATACCCAACAGCAGTCACAGCCAGCAGGACAGGTGTAGACAAACACAAACAGAGGCTTTGCTATGGCCCCTGAATGATGCCTATGGGTAACTTCCCCCCCGGCCTACACAGACAGATGACAGCAGGTCAGGTAGTGGGATGTCATTTCTGAAGGGTAGGAAGTCTGAAACTAATATGTAGGTAAATAAAAGCTAAGATCTGTAGTACACTGGTATGCCTCTAGGCAGCATGATAGGTAAGACTACAGAATGAAATGGAGTATTCGACATACCAGTACAGTCATAGCAAATGTGCACAAGTGGTAGGTGTGCCCCCCATCCTACGTAGACTTATAGTAACAGGCAGATGTGCCCCCCCAATCCTGTGAAGACATGTAGAAATAGTCAGGTGTGCACCCCCCATCCTACATAGAAATGTAGTAACAGTCAAGTGTGCCCCCCAAAGCCTGTGTAGAAATGTAGAAATAGTCAGGTGTGCCCCCCATCCTACGTAGAAATGTAGTAACACAGGTGTGCCCCCCAATCCTGTGTAGAAATGTAGAAATAGTCAGGTGTGCCGCTCCATCCTACATAGAAATGTAGTAACAGTCAGGTGTGCCCCCCCAATCCTGTGTAAAAGTGTAGAAATAGTCATGTGTGCCCCCCATCCCATGTAGAAATGTAGTAACAGTCAATGCCATGTGATCGACGGATACCCTGCAGAAACAGTATGCTACCTGTAGGTGTACAACACATAGGTCAGCACTGCAATACAGACTACCTGAACTTGATCCACATATTCATACTGGGCATGCTCACACACTTGGAGAAATGAAGGCAATGTCAGTCAACAACACATTGAAAGGTCATACTGGGTATGCTCACACACTTAAACACATGAAGGCCCTGTCTGCAAACACCAGTGGACCAGACATAACTGGCAGTTGCAGATGTTAGTGCAGACACTCCTCAGTATACACCACACATGCTTTGCACACACATTGGACAGGAATACAGACATATATCTAAGGACAACACACAATAATAAGCCAAAGGTAGATGTACATAGATGTGTGGAAGAGGGTGACTGTAACAAGGAGCCATCCAGGCCTGTCCCACCCAGCACACAGCCAAAGGGCCAACACCACATGAGGTTCAGATGTCACTCACTGTAGATACTAGCCACTGGTATCTGTCAGCAGTACAGGCTATGTGGTGCATGTGCTAGCTGTGCAACATGACTGTACAAGGAAGGTGTCATCTAGCATCTGTATACACCTGTGAAATATGACCCTGTGTGTGCCCGCATGTGGTGTGTCAACCTCTAGATGAATGGGTTATGGCCCATGCACACACACTGCCCTTCCCATAGCCCTACTATGACAAGCCTGCTGAGGTCATCCACTGTGAAATACACCTTTGGGAGAGTTGTAGCCCAGTAATCTCCGTGGTGCATCCCATAACTGTGTACTGCTGCAGTGTGATAAACTAGTTAGGTAGGTGTTTTAATCCCAGACTTGGCATGTGTGTGTGTGTGTGTGTGTGTGTGTGTGTGTGTGTGTGTGTGTGTGTGTGTGTGTGTGTGTGTGTGTGTCTCTGTCTGTGTAGAGAACAATGCTGTTTAGGGTAGTCACACTCCCTACAACTGAAATGCACTACTTTGGTAAGATTGCTGATGTCATCCACCTAGAAATACACCTCTGGGAAGGTTGTAGTCCAGTAATCTCCATAGCACATCCTGTAACTGACCACTGCTGTAGGGTGATAGATTAGGTAGGTGTTCTAATCCCAGACATGGCAAATGTGTGTAGGGAGTAATGCTTTTTAGGGTAGTCATACTCCCTACAATTCAAATGCTCAACTTTGGTAAGGCTACTGATGTCATCCACCTAGAAATACACCTCTTTGAAGGCTGTAGCCCAGTAATCTTCGTAGTGTGTGCCATAACTGCGTACTGCTGTAGTGTGATATCGAACCCTGGTAGGGTTCTCTTCCCACCCATGGAAGTTCTGGATGTTTTGTGTGTGTTCCAATGTCTGTGTAGGGAGCAATGCATCTTAGGCTAGTCACACTCAGAACATTTCAAATGCCCTACTTTGGCAATCCTGCTGATGTCATTCATTGTGAAATACACCTTTGAGGAAGGAGATCTCCAGTAATCCCTGTGGTGTGTACTATAACAGCTCCATACTGTAGTGTAGTATAGACCTCTGTTAAGGGTTCTGTACCCACACATGTCAGTTGTGGATATTTTGTGCGTGTGTCACTGTCTGTGGTGGGAGCAATGCATTTTAGCCTAGCCACTCTCACTACTATTCGAATGTCCAACTTTGACAATCCTGCTGATGTCATCAAATGTGATATACACCATTGTGGAAGTAGTACTCCAGTAATCTCCGTGGTGTGTACTATAACTGTGTAGTGTTATAGGTTCATAGGTTCATAGGTAGGTACTAGGCTATTGGCCCTAGGGCCTATATAAGCCTAGCCAAAAATATACCCTGGCTTTCGCCACCCAAGAAAATTATTTTCCTGTGCCCCTGTCGAGCAGAGCCACAGAAGTGATCCCTGGGGTGAATTTCCTGTTTCCATCCAATCATCAAGATTTTTCTTGAAAAGTGCTAATGAGGAGCTCTGTTTGACATAGATATGTAGTCTGTTCCAGAGTTTGGGAAGTCTCTGGGACAGAAATCTATCCCTCCAGCATGTTCTGTTTATTGTGGTGACAAGGTTTAGGTCCCTAGAGCATGTAGCTTGGAGGGATTGGGATTTCATTAAGTGGAGCATGTCTAACAGCTCTGGGTTTGACATAGCTTTGTATGTTAGGCAGAGATCGCCTCTGAGTAGGCGATATGTGACGGAGTAAAGCTGGAGTTTTTTGAGACGGTCTGTGTAGGGCATCTGTTTGAGGCCAGTAATCCTCTTTGTTAGGTATTTCTGTGGCCTTTCCAGTTGTTGTAGATGTCTTGTGAGGGGCATTGTGCTCTACAATGGGTCTAATGAGTGATGAGTAGAGGGGAACAATGACCTCTTTTTTTCTGGATGAGAAACCTTTTGTGATGAGGTGAGCCACATAGAAGGATTTCTTGACCACTGTGGTGATGTGATTATCAAGGGAGAGACTACTGTCCACCTGTATCCCAAGGTCTCTTATCACATTTTTGGTGTTAAGTAGACTACCAGCTATGTGGTAGTTCATGGGTACAGAGTTTTTATCAAAGGGAATGACAATACACTTTTTGGCATTGAGCTTCAGGCCATGGCTTTGACACCAGGCATCTGTCTCAGTGAGGCCCTTTTGTAGTATGTCCACATTGTTAGGAGTTTCGATTATGGCTCCTAGTTTGCAGTCATCTGCAAACTTTGTTAGCCAAAGACATTCTGTGTTAGCCTGTACTTCAGAGAAGTAGATACCAAACAGGAGAGGACCCAGGACTGAACCCTGTGGGACTCCACTTGTCACTGGTCTGAAGTCAGATTTGGAGCCTGCTACTTTCACAGTGTGGGTTCTGTCCATAAGCCAGTTGGCAACCCATCTTGTGACATAGGGATTTATACCTAGTTTAGTGAGCTTATCTATAATTCCAGAGTGGGGGATGGTGTCAAAACTGGTTATGTAGGGGTTCTACTCCCAGACATGACAGTTGTGTTTGTAACTTGTATCCTGTGTGAAATTGAATGTGTGACACCTGGGCCCAATGTAGAGTGGGTTTTGCAAATTTCTTATACGGTGGCCCTAGTATATATCGCAATGTCCACCATACAGGGATAACGGATGTGAAATAGCTGAGAGGCTGGGGTGCAAATCCATACCCATACATGTGACATTAAAGCCTGGCAATCACAGTTAGCAACCCCAATATTACCCAGAACACACTCTCAACCCATGTCTCATACACACACACACATGCCTAGGCAAAAGCCAATATACGGGTAGTACACTGCATACTGGCCATTGATAGTAACTATGGAGTAATTGCAGTGGGCTACAGAGGGCATGGCACCCTGTCCATCTGTCCAGTAGGCATGTACATGCAGACAGTGCACCTTCCCCATGTGCCCCACTGGACATCTGCAACACCTGTGGTGCCATCACATGTGACCCACAAAGGACATACCATGCCTGAAGACATGCCCTGTATGAACAGATGCCACTGACACCAGGGAATGCCGTTAGCATTCTATCAATGTAGGTGCAGGGTAAACCTGCTGTCCATTACCAGTTCCCACCACAGGTGGCCAAGACCGGCACATCTGATGATAATATGTGTACACAACATGGGCCAGACACCCCAGGTACAGTTCCACATGTCACTGTACATGCATGTGGGAGGTGTGCACATCCCAGACACCGTCCATGTCATGGACTAAGGAACACATACATGGCAAGCGATGCACAGCATTGGTCACACACACAATAGTCACCCAGGTGACTGGATGGGGGATACACTACCAAACTGTGTGGGCAAATGCAGAAACTACAGCCCTGAGCCACAATGCAGACCATTGTCATGTAGTCTGATGCCAAGGTATACCCATCACCTAGCCTTGTATAGCTGTCTGACACAGTCGACCACCACACACCCGTGCAAAAATGCACCCATGCATATCAGTACTGGCACTCTGTGTTTTCGTGCGTGTGTTGTATGATGCATATGATCATATCTGCACTCACTACAACCCCCACTGGCATACTGAAGCATGCTGTTTGATATCAGACACCTCCCCATACCCTTTGCCCATATAACCTCCATATGACCCATGTGGTGCATGTGATACATGCCCAGTAATGTGTTGTGGCAATCTCACTAGTAATGAGCCGTAATCCTGACCCTGCCAAGTGTGTCAATGTGTGTGCAGCCCTGTGAGAGTGTGGCTGTGTTGACGCTGGCACCTGTTCATGCGAACAGCCATGTGTACTTCACCTACAGTATAGCTACCATATCCCTGCTGTAGATGTCACTCACCATCACATATATGTTCTGAGGGCACCCCAACAGGTAACCTATGTGGTGCATCCAATAACTGCATAGAACTGTGATAGCATTACATAGTTGTCAGGGGGTTGATACCCTGTGCTGGTTGGTGTGTGACACAAACATGCTTATGTTTTACTCTCCCACCCCTCCATGACTTGTCTTTGCCTCTGTCTGCCTCTCTCACTCCCTCACTGGTGGATGTGGAGACCTACACCTGCATTGCTTAGGCAGCAGCATATGTATTTTAGGTAATGCTCATGATCAGCTGATGGCTTCTGCATGAATTGCAGCCCTCCCCTAGCTGATTGCATGTGGAACAGCTGTGGTAACATTCCCATAGCCAATTGCATGGAAACATACTTCAATATCAAGGAAAATCATGTTGTTGTTGGGCCTTTTCATTCACTGTGAGCAGGAACTCAATCTGTTGTTTGGCAAACAGCATCTCACATGGATTGGGGTTTACCACTGACAACATACACTGTAAGTGGCCAATTCACAGGAGGGGGATGTGCCTGACCTGACTACAGACTGTAAGTGCTGCTATACTGCATTCAGAGTAATGTTGGTTTAACAGGGAGTGTGCAGATATGGCTGTCCTACATGTATTACTACCTTGCATGTCAGTTCTATGTTTATGAGGACTCCCCATCTGTAGGGTCATCTGCAGACTGGGCAGTGTGTGGTGCCTTTGGTTTCATGTGTTACCCACAGAGCATGCATCTGTGAACTGCAGACAGTAGTGTGAGAATTGCAGTCTCTAGATGGTGAAAGCCGTGACAGTTACTGACTTCATATCCCTTATAGCACATGTTGCGACAAACCCTGTTACAACAGTAAATGCATGATGTTATCACAGCAACATGTCAATATTGGCCCTGTGTATTTGCTTCCAGCCACAACTCTGTCAACCTTTGTACATATGTCATGCATTAAGAGATGCATATGTAATGTACACCATAATTAGTGTCATCATATCTGATAACAAGCCAGTGATATATTAGATTGCTACACATGTTATATACAGTAGGGGTTATATTTGATGACATAACCTGGACATTCTGTAGTTGTTTGTACAGTACTGAGGTCTGTGTACTTATGGTGAATGTCGACAGTGTGTGTATTGTTAATATATACCTTGGCCTGTGTACAGACTGTGGTAGATGTCGTTGTTCTAGGTCCCATCCTATCTGATGTTCCATGCTGCTCCACTGTATGTTACCGTATTGGCTTACATGTTTGTAGGGCCATACACACACATGTCCCATACCACAGACAGGCATCAACCCACACTGTGTAGCAGCCCAGTATATATAGGGTTAGTGTGTGAGTGGCACATATGAGGATGGTGTTGGACTGATAGTCCATATACTGTAACATTATGCTAGCTTACCCTATGTGGCTGTGGCTGTGTTCACATTGGTTGTGGTTATGCACTTTCACACAGGTGTATCTTACCCTGTGCTGTGACATGACTGTAGAGCCTGCTATATATGCAGGTATATGTGCATTCCACCATAGGAGATGTAGGGCAGTGTTCAGCCAGTCTGTCTGTAGCCTGCACAGTGCTTTGTTACATGCCTAGCAGCTTAGTGTACTTACCCAGTGAGATGTCATGTCCAGATACTTGCCAGATGTACTGCTGCCAGGCCTCCCTTAACAGTCATGTATGTCAGAGCAGTGGGATGCTGTACAGATGTATGTCAATATCTAGTGGGTAGTATGTGGCCATGGCACCTCTGTACCAGCAGTTATTATGTGTCAGAACAGACAGGGGTGTGTGAATGCATAACCTATGGGGGCGAATGTATACCAGTTGTTATGTGTTATACCCATCTACATGGCTGTTAACATCCATATTGTCAGGCGTGGTCCACATGTTCTGTACTAAGGGGTTCTGTGTATACCTCTGGACTGTACAGAGTGTGTCAGAATGTCCACATCTATTGACCAATATCTCTGCTGTAGTCCACAGGAGCATTACATGCTTGCAGCAGTATTGTACTATGATGTCCTTACGATGTCTGTCAGTAGCCAATGGCGCACATGTGAAAAGAACATGCAACCTCCCACTATTACAGTAGCAATAGTCTACTAATGTACCTGCTATACATACCTGACATCTCCTTGCACTACGTATTTGGGACTATAGGGGCTGAGGTAGGGCTACACCCCATGTTCAGGACATATGGTGAATATATATGTACAGATGATTATCCAGATATCTACATAGATAATTACACATGAACATATCGACATATATAGATGGGTGTGTATATGTACTAGATATGCATATACACACCCATATATATACATATACAGCGCATTATATGTCTACACATATACAGATAGTGATACATATGCACATATACTGTACACCACTCTTAAGTATTCAACTGCGGTACCACCCTTATCATTCTTATAAGAAAAGCGCAGTCCAGGTCTGAACTGTCTGCAAACAACTAAAATTAACTTTGAGTATGTGTCTACCTGTTTGAGCCAATATTCATTTTCCCCTGGAGAGCACTCTGCTTTGGCTTATAAGCAGCCCCCCCCCCCCCACAAACACACACACACACACTCATTTTCCACTTTCTCACTTATTCCCTTCTGTTAGCAGATAGTATCCATAATCTGATCAATACTGCGTGTTTGTTAATTTAAACTGAGACCACAGTGGCCTACTGATACAAGGTTATCCTGTTTTTCCACCTGAAAATGGTTAAGAAATGACTTACAGTTTCAGAGCAGTCCTTGGTCAATTGTGATTGTTTCTCAAACACTAACTTGTCTTTGCTTTGGCTCATTAGCAGAAGTACAAAGAATTGTCTGCTCACATCCTTGTTCTCCCCTCCCCCTTCCCTGTTTATTACCTTAAGACAATCCCAAAGTTAATAAATATTACCTGTGGCAGGCACCATTTTTAAAACTACAACCACTCTTGTCACTATCATATGTTCATTCATCAATTAACTCTGTTACCTGATTGTTTCTAGCCCCCTCATAAGAGCAACTAACAGGGTCTCTACCCACTTCGCTCCCCACCCTGCCCCCTATTACCTCCCGCCCCCAGTGGTCCCACCTTTATTACACTCACAAACCCCTCCCATCTTTCCAGTAGCCAGCCACAGCGCTAACCCAACACTACCTCCTCCATGTTCCCACTACTATCACACCTCCTCAACTAACATGTACAAGCATACCTTACCTATGCTCACTGCATGCACTCTCCTTGCATATCTTATATCCTACCAAAGCTCTATCATTCCCACACTCAACCACTACCACTGTACTACTACTCACACCACCACTCATGTCTCACCCTCACTCAGCTCCCCTCCCACCAACTCAAGAACCATCCCTATGCACCCCCCACATATTCTACCAACTATATTACATAACAACTATATATACATACCAAACATAAAGCATCCCTACAACTTAACATAGTAACCCTCCCACCATGCCTATTACCCAAAGAGCACAATCATAAAGTTTCCCTTATAAACAAACAAATTCAAAAACTGAGAAAACTAATAACCTCATGCATATCAAAACTAGCCCTAAGTGGAGATATCCACCCCAATCCTGGCCCTACCATCTCCAACCCCAATCCTCATAATCAGACTAGAAACCACAACTTCTCCCATATTACAGCCAATAGAAAGCCAAATGACTTCCTTCTACTAAGCCTAAATATTAGAAGTATATCCAACAAAGTCCATGAACTCCATGCCACCATAGACTTGTACTCCCCAGATATAGTCATCCTGACAGAAACCTGGCTAAAACCTCACATTACCAGTGAGCAAATACTCTCTACAGGTTATGGCATACTAAGAGTAGACCAGCTAAACAATAAAGGAGGCGGTGTAGCTATAATGTTTAAACAGCATCTAAACATCCAGACTTTAAAATCATCAGCTCCACAAATAGGCAATGAAGAAATAATATATACCAACCTCAAAATAAACCAAAACAAAACCATCAACATAATTGGATGCTACTTCCCACCTGGCCAAAACATCCCTTCACTAGAAAACCTCCTCAGCTGGTCTACCCACCATCTCCCCCCAAGAAACTATCATTTTAGGTGATTTCAATATTGACTGGCAATCCTGTTCTGGCAACCATCCAACCCATCATGTAAACCTTCACGGCTTCACCCAACTAGTCCAGTCGCCAACCATGATAAATAAAAACTCCAGCAAGCAGACTACCCTGGATTGGATACTTGTCAGTAAGAGCCCCCAGTCATATATAACAGGCTGCTTATCAGATAGCCTCAGTGATCACTCCCCAACATTCCTACTGAAAAAATACCTATACCAAGTTAAACCTGTCGTCTAGCATCAGATACGTAAAAAAATAAACTTTAACCCACTCACATTTATCTCATCCCTCAAAGAATGTAACTGGCATCCTCTAAAGTACCTCAGTCTTGATGACACAGTTGAATTTTTTAATACTACCTTCCTGAGCATCCTTAATTACCATGCCCCCATAAGACTTTCCAGAATCAAAGCACAAACATCCCCATGGCTACAGAAAACCACTAAGTCAGAAATGAAAAACAGTTATAAAGCCTAGGAGCACTGGTGCAAAACCAAGACCCCCTCAACTAGACATAAATTCCTAGAACTACGTAATAGAGTCAAAAAGCTAATAAAACAGGACAAATTCCAATACTACCAGTCTGCCATAGACTCCTCTGAACACAGCCCCAAACAATTCTGGTCCTCCATAAACTCCATCCTCCACCCAGGTAAAGTCAGTACCCCTCCTCCTAACATCCCTCACTCCTCAGAAAATATTGCTACCTCATTCAACACACACTTCACACAAACCATACTATCACTAGCTAAACAACACAACTCTCCCCCAACCCACACCTTCAACTACTAATCTCCCACTGCCTTCTCTTTTTCTCCTGTACCTACCTCCAACATAAAAAACTCTGTACTAAACTTAAACCCACCAAATTAGCAGCAGACAACCTCCCAAGTGAATACCTACAAATCACAGCTGATGCTCTGGCCTACCCAGTATCCATCTTGATTAACCGATCTCTGTCAGAAAGTTATGTTCCCACACTGTGGAAAGTATCACATATAATTCCCCTCCACAAAGGTGGACCTTCCACAGAACTAACCAATTACCGCCCCATAGCTATTCTCTCTCCACTCTCCAAAATACTAGAGAGATGCATACACTCTCAGGTCTCAGACTACCTCCTTACTAACAACCTCCTTTCCAATACTCAGCATGGTTTCCGACCAAACCATAGCACCACCACTGCCTTACTTTCCTTTACTAACACTATCCTTCAGCATAAAAACAATGGCTATCTCTCCTCTGCTACTTTCCTAGACCTATCTAAAGCATTTGACATGGTCCCACACAAACAACTTATCTCTGTCCTCAATAACCTATCCTTCTCACAATCAGTCACCAACTGGTTTCAGAGTTACCTGTCTGACTGCCAACAATCCGTTGTATGGCAGAATGACATATCTCCCCAACTACCTGTCTCCATAGGGGTTCCCCGAGGATCCATCCTTGGACCCCTACTCTTCTCTGTTTTCACAAATAATCTAGCCTCTGCCACCACACATGGCATACTCATACAATACGCAGATGACTCGACCATCATCTGCTCAGCCCAGTCTCTACCCAAACTGCAAAAAGTCAAACAGGAAGTCTTTTCCTCTGTTGAAACTTGGTTATCCGATGCCCAATTAATACTGAACCCAAACAAAACTAAACTACTCATCTTCCAACCCACCAAGCATACTCAAAACAACTCTCACTTTAACATCACAGCAAAAGACAACACCACTATATACCCAACTGAACACACCAAATTGCTAGGAGTGGAAATAGACAATAAACTAAAATTTGACATTCACATATCCATGACCATAAAAAAAGTCCACAAAAAACTAGGAGCGTTATACAGAAATAAGCATCTTCTCACCAAAGCAGCAAAGATTTCAATAGCAAATTCCCACCTTATCTCCACCCTACTTTATGCCTCTCCAATATATACCAACCTAAGGCAATGCAATCTAAACAAGCTAGAGACCTGCTACAACAAAATTGCCAAATTCGCCACAGGGGCATCCTACCGTAGTCACCACTGTCTCTCACTTGCTGAACTGGGCTGGCTTGAACTCCCTCACTTCCTTCAATGGTATCAACTCTCACTCGCCCACAAACTAGTAAACCATCCACTAAATGTCCCATCCCTCCAGAATCTACTCCAACCCTATCACAACACCAGACCACTAAGATCCAGCAACAAAAATCACTTGCAGATCACTAAAGCCAATAACTCTGCTGGTGAAGCATTATTCTCTTGCACCATAGCCAAATTATGCAACTCCCTCCCACCCACAATTACCTCCATACCATC
Source organism: Protopterus annectens (assembly GCF_019279795.1). Lineage (NCBI taxonomy): Eukaryota > Metazoa > Chordata > Ceratodontiformes > Protopteridae > Protopterus > Protopterus annectens. The sequence goes on from NC_056742.1 coordinate 232,654,524, forward strand.
ATGCACCCACTTCAAAACTTTACTAAAAGCACACCTAAAAACATGCTGGCTATGCCCTTGCAACTCCCACTCTAATATCACCCACCCCATCCAACCACTACCTTTCTTTCCACTCCACTAACTACCTTGATTATAGCAAGCTCAGATGCTCATAAGCCTAGTACTTGTACAGCAGGAACTTCTTATTTTAACATTTGTTAATGTCTGTTATGTACTTCACAGATAAAGATTCTAGTTGTCTACTGATGTACTATGTTCTTCATCTGTAAATATGTTGTAAGTAATTGCTATGTAAATTGTTAATCGCTATGTAATCCAATGTAACTGCTGTCTGTTTATTTTAACTGTGGAGCTTTTCTCCCCGGGCCTCTGCTGAAAATGGACCTATGTCTAGTCGGACACTCCCAGTCAATAAATATAAATAAATAAAATAAATAATATACATACCATGCTGCCTTTCCTGCCAGCAGTACACTGCTGTTGTATCCCCCACACATACGGTGGGGCTGGAGCCATATATGTGTGGCCTTCACCTAGACAATACATGTGTGCCCATATGCACTCCAGACGCCAGTGTATATAACAGTGGTATATGGCCCTGTATTATTGAGTCTGGGGGTATCAGGGGTGAGCTGCCTTAAGGTATCTGGATGTACAGTACCATACATTTCACCTATCTTGACATTACTTACATAAAGTGGGTTACTGCAAGCCTACTGCCTCCTGCCATACAGACTGTTCTGTTTGCCAGTGTGCTTGTGATGGTATCAGTTATGCCTTTTTATGTAACAGTTACATCCCATTTGGTCAAATGAAGTTTTACCACCTAGTGATTGTGTACAGAATGTAGATAGAGGCTGCTGGACTATACACCTGCATCACTTACTGTTGATTGTGTGGTATCCTGTGGCCCAGTCTGTCTTCACTATTGTACAATTTGGGGGCTTGGCCTGGACAGCCACAGTTGTGGACCTTTCCAGACTACTGTATTAGTATAACTGTTTCACAGTTGCATTATCTGTTGATATGGATGTCAGTGTCTGAACAGCTATGTGACATGGCATATAAATCTGTAATAGTACACAAATAAAGGTATTCCACTTCTGCAACCCTCTGTGTGGTGTTTAATCCTATGACCTCTCTGTGGGTATATGTTGCAGGCACCAAATGTCATTTGTATGGGTGGCTCATCCAGTGTCCAGTTGTTAGGGTGCTAACTGTAGGCATAGTGGTTGTTCCATATTGTGCACACCTACTACATAAGTATCTTACTGTGCATATCTCTGCATGTGTATGTGTAGTCACATGTATCTCTCTCTCTCTCTCTCTCTATATATATATATATATATATATATATATATATATATATATATATATCTGTATCTGCATATAAATGTCTGTGTATATGTATCCTGGGGATGTTGATAGCTTCCACATTGTACATTTATTATGGGAGCCAGACTGTACTGCATGATATGTTACCAATACCAGCCTGACATCTCACAGGTGGGCATGTAGTACTGTTAACATCTTGTGCCCATGTCCTGTCAGGACCTGGTTATGAGATCTGCAACACTTGGTAGTGTATTGCAGGGCGGACGTGTTTGGCTGTGGGGGGTGGGTATACCTATTCGTACAACACGTATATCGTTTGGGGCCTCTCAACCCCATTAACGGTGCATGTGGACATATATGATTTAGTTAATCTCCCATTGATATCTACACATGTATGTCTATATATACCTATATGGATATATATATATATATATATATATATATATATCTGCTTACATATATATAACTATGTCCGTATATACCTACATAGAAATATATCTGCTTACATATATGTAATTTACTGTGTATATGTAGACATATAGGTGTAGACATATATATATGTGTTGATGTAGGCATTCTCATGAATATATGTTCATATATATTTATATATATGTATATATATATATATATATATATATATATATATATATATATGTCTACTTCTTTTGACCCAACTTGCATTTGCCTGACACTCATTTTCCTGACCCCATTTGACTGAAATTTCATTTGCCTGACACTTCATTTGCCCAACACTTCATTTGACCGACAAGTATTATTAGCAAGAAAATTACTCGTTTCACTCAGTCACCAATCAACAAAATAGTGTCAGTTATCAAAATAAATACCAAGAAATACAAACCCAGAAGAAGCGGCTGAGTAGAATGCAGTTACTGAATTCCAATTCAAAGCGAAAATCACACCATGCACAGCTTTTATCTTTCTTTAAATAAAAGCACATGATTAAACAAATTTAGCCGCAGGACTTCGTGGGATGGTGTAACTTTCTTTTGCTTTTGAAATGAAAAGCAGCATTCTACTCACGTAGATGAATTGTTTTGTTTTTTTGGTTCATATTTATTCTTGCCACACTATTTTGTTGATTAGCAAGAAAATGGAATATGCCCCCTTCCCCACTGTAGTGCGACCCTGGAGTTAGAATATATAGTTCATAGCACATTTCTCTTTATATTGTTGTATCTTGTTGTTAGTTAATGATGTAGAACACTGTTTAAATGTTAATGTTTTATTGAATTTCAATTTCATTGGCTACATTTTAATTAATGGATGTATAAAAGGGGATGAATGAGACATCTTGTTATCTGATGAAGTTGTTGACGAAAACGGGATTTACACTGTGAATGTTAATCTTGCTCTTGTGGACATCTTGTGCTTGTGTTTGTAGGACTTTGACTATTAAAGCTGTGTTTGCCACTTTGCCACTTGTGAGTCTAAGGTGCTTTGTTTTATATGACCATATTTCCATTAGCCCAGCCCTCAAATTACTTGCAGAAGATCGAAAAAGACATTTTTAGCCACAAGTCTAACAACCCCTTGACAGAACACTATTCCATATTATTTTATAAAATATATAATAATATTCCATAATATTTTATAAAATACATAATAATATTCCATATTATTTATTAAATACACAATACTATTTATTAAAGACATATTATTTATTAAATACATTTTATTAAATATATTTTAGTATGATTTAAATAGACATCTATTCAATACATTTATATTTATATTCAATATTTCATATTTATAAGCCGAATTTTAAATATTTTATTTAATATTTATGTGGAAGCTATATTTATATTTATATTTACATGTATACTTATACCTATATGTATATGCTTTTGGTGTATTACTCTTAAATATTTGTAAACATAAAACATTATATCACCATAATATAATTATTAAGTTGGTTATTATTGTTCTCTTTGTGTATACGATCAAAATTATTCTTATTCTTACATGCCTATTAAACATTCCAAAATGGCCAGCCAATAAGGAAACAATTGTACAATTAATTGAATAATTAACTGATTGTATTTAAATGGAGGTTTTCATTGTTTCAAACTGATTCTGAGGAAGTCTCCGTGAAGGAGATGAAAGCGCTTAATCAGTTTGTCTGATTTGTGTTTTTTATATAATAAACTATTATACATTATCCAGCTTCTTTCGTTTTTTGGATTACTATGACTCTTGGAGAAGTACCCTGGTGGAATTGTGTTATTTATACGGAGGAGAGCCTTTATTGTTACTGGTTTGGACATTGTGTTTGTTGGGAGTTGGTGCGCTTTTTTGTTACAGGGTGCTTTGTTTTATGTTTATTATATATTTGGGGAGGTAAGTTGGGTAGGTTAACAGACAAGACACAAAAGACGCATACAAGGGCAGTATATGACGCATGTGGGGGGTAAACACCTTGATGGGGAGGGGTGTTGGGATATTGGAAGCCCACAAGCCCCCTAGTGGTAACAGTGGGACTGAGGTCCCTGCCCATGGGCAGTCACCACTGCACCTTCACAGCCCCAAAGGTGGCTTTGCTGGGGGCTGAGCTGCAGAGCCAGGCTGACTAATTGTGACACGTGGCCCTCGAACTGGAGTAGAAGATCACCGAACTGCTCATTGATAGCTCTACGTACCACGACCCCAACCTGTCAATGGGTGACCGGTGCCTGTCTGCGTCCACTCTCAGGAGGTGAGCCCCATCCCCTGAGGCGGTTCCACCCGAAGGTGGTGCAGGACCAATGGACATGGAGATCTGTGCTTGAGCCCCAGACATGCTGGTGCCCAGTGCCACGGTCAGCTGAGGTGGGACAGGTGGGTCCTCTGGGACTGGCTTTCCCAAGCGTGCTATAGTGTTTAGATTTCATCATCATATATGGGTTAGTAATAGTCAACACATTCCAGGGATAGGTATAACAGCATGCATAGATATTCCCATTAACCCAGGCACCAGATACGGTACAGCTGCATAGCAAACAAAACACATGCATATATGGGACCACAGTGATAATATGAACAGCATGCAGGTACGTTGATGCCACCATGCCAACAATGTTAGAATAATTCAATATGACACATACATGGGAACCATTAAAATATTTATCAAACATTTGGACATTATCAGAGTCATTACATACCAGTCGGGGTGGGTATGTTGATTATTGTTGGAGATAAGGTGGGGGGGAGAGAAAGATGTCAATTAACAAGTAGTATATTCCTGTAGCCCACATTACATTCCTAGTCAGTGCTGTTATCTTTACCTTACAAGTCTTACTACACTACCCTATAGCCTTAGTTTGGACAGTGATATGGCTGTCATCGTCGTTACACATAACCTGGTTTTACCTGCAGTATACACCCCTTACCTGGTATACCTGTGGAGGGAATGCTTGTTAACACTGACTAACTGTTTGTACACATATGCCCGGATTCTGGGTAATGTTTTGCAATATGCTATCCAACTCTTTCTGCACAGGCTCTGGCCATGTGTTGACCACATGCTGATGTGCCTGGACATATCTAGAATATTGCCCTCTTCCACTTTTAGTGACATGACACACACATATACATGCTTTCCTACAGAGTTATATTATGTAGCACAGTGTGGGTGACAGTGACCAGTGATACTTTCTTATTCAGAGAAACTGTAACACTCACAATCCCCTACAATACCAGGATGGACAGTACCAGTACAGGTTATATTGGTCTGTATTTCTCAGCACAGTGTTCGTATCCAATGTACCTGTGGGAGCAATGTTTGTTAGCGCTACCTGACTGTTGCCACACAAAGTTCCAGATTACACATTAGTATTGTGCACATACATCTCACTCAATTACTGTACACACTCTGGTCACAGCTTGACAACATGGGAATGTAGATAGGGCATATTTGAAATGTTACTCTTCTAACAGTTTCGGGGGTTGCTACAGTGACAGGTGTGTTCTCATGATGGTTGACAATCACTTGTATTCCCTGTTTGCTGGCTACACATCTGGTATCATCTCACAGACGTACCAGGTGGACAGGCAGTAGATATGGGCACATATACTGGACATTCTGACTTCATGTGTACAGTTGTGGGGTATGAATCTGTATGCAGTCTAATTCCACTCCCAGGATTCAGATCATGGCTGTGTCGGCTACAACTTAAGCACAGTCCATCACAGTTGTGTCTGCTATATTGATATTGCTGTATATCTCCAATCTGCTTTCTGTCTTATTAATCCCCTGTGCTTATGCATTCTGACCTTGTATAACAACACTCTTATATGGATTTCCTAGTTGGACAGTGTGGGCGATAGTGATGTATAATACCTCATTATTCAGAGCAACTGCATATCATTCTTGTATTTCTGGGCACAGTGTTGGTATCTGACAGACCTGTGGATGGAATGTTTATTAGCACTACCTGAATGTTCCCACAGACAGTACCAGGTTCCACATTACTATTATGCACATACATCTCACTCTGTTACTGTACACACTCTGACCACAGCTTAACAAGTTGGGGTGTAAATGGGACATACATGGCTTCTTAGTCACATAAGGTATTGGGAAGTTGCTAGTGTGCCAGGTTAGTTGTCATAGATGTGTGTCAATCAGTTGTATTTCCTGTTTGCTGCCTGTATGTCTGGGATCATCCCACTGATTTCCCAGGGGGACAGGTTGATAGGCAAAAGATATGGGCCACTTTAATAGACATTCTGGACATATCTGTGCAGTTGTGGGGTATGATTCTGTATGCAGACTACTACCACTGACAGGATTCGGACTGTGGCTGTGTGTGCTAAAAAAACAACAGTTCATATCTCAGTTGCATGTGCTATTTGGTTTTAGTT
>NC_056742.1:232665718-232670718 GCF_019279795.1 Protopterus annectens
AATAATATATTAGATTGATGCAGCATGCATCCTGGTCATATTTATAAGAATGTTATGAAGGGACAAATGCTAAGGAACAAATGTTTATATATCAATGATGATGACTTTTTAATAGCCAATGAACATTTTGTTCATGACCTTAGACAGAGGATACAATGAAAAAGAGATACATAAATGCTTTCATGAGGTCAGAGCCTTACATTCTTCAACTTGGAAGCCTTTCTACTCTGTGAGACCTGCAGTGACTAAGATGATACGAGAAATACTGAAAAGAGAAGGAAGACTGGATTGACTTTAACATACTCCAGTAATATAGGTTTAGCATGTAAAGTCATAATAAATAACTGGAAAATGTTGATGAGTGAGGATTCCATAAAACGTATTGTGGGAGATAAACCCTTCTTTTCTTTTAGAACTAATAGAAATATTAAGCAATTATTATGTCATCGTCAACCTAGTAACAATTTAGCTGCATCTAACAGAATGAGCACATATCCGTGTAGAACGTGTAGTTGTTGCAAGTTAATTTCCAGACAACAGTGTTTCACACATCCAAGAATGGGAAGGTTATATTGCCTAAAATCTTATACTGACTGCAAGAGCAAAAATGTAGTTTATATGGCTTGCTGCTAATGCTACAATTCTTTCTACGTTGGTAAAACAAATTGACAGCTTAAAGAAAGGATTTCAAAGCAAATGACTGACATACACCTCAAAGACATGAAAAATCCTTTATATACACATATCACAACTAATACTTCCCATTCTTTTACTTTTATGGTTTTACAAATTATTAAAGAAAATCTGAGAGGAGGAGACTTAACTTTATTTACAGAGCAGGCAGAAATGAAGTGACTTGGCAATTTACAAGTGGGCACATCTCCTCGCTTGAACACCTGTATCTCATTGAAATCAGCCCTGAGAGGGTGTCATTTTAAATCTTACATTTGATTGGTCGGTCTTTTCACATAAATAACTGATAGCAACATGGTGGTTTTAGATCTAAGGAAGGACGCAGAAGTTGCCCAAAAGTGCTTATCTCTTGTTTTAGTATTTTTCAGTGTTTTAAGCCATTAATGTTTTTATGCTTATAGCCATGTTGGTGATACTGTATTTTATTTCATCTATTGTTGTAGATGAATGTGTGTGTATGTACCTTTAAGAAACTATTCAAGGGCTTGCACAAGTGTATAAATACTGAGCACAAGTGAGCCTGACTGCCACTCTGTAGTTAGCTGTTGAGATGTGAACATGTATGTATGTAAATTCTATTTGTTAACTAGTTCATTCATATTTAATGATGCTGCTATCCATCCTGATGTGTTTCTATTTATTAAAGCATCTAAACAAAAACCACAGCCTTCTTGCTATATGTGTTAGAGATGAATGAGCAACACAATGCCAGAAGTGGCATGTTTAAAGGACATGGAGTCAGAACCAGCATATCTAAAGGGCATGAAGTTAGAGACAGCATGGCTAAAATGATGTGAGGTACGTGTTTAGAGCTGGAGCGATATACACAAGTGGATCATCCTTAAAATATACAAGTTTTGCAAAACAGGTCAGAAATGAATTTTAAATATTAAACTTGCTCAGCACTATTTCTTGTTCACAAAATATGAAATGGGGCATACAGAACATTCTAAACAATATTTGCATAAACTGCTATGTATGATATTGATAAAAATATTCAAATTACTACAGAAAATGTTTGAAATAATGTCAGAATTGAATAAAATGAATAAAATAAGGGGAAGCGACCCTATTTTCACAAAGTATGTATTTTTTGCATTAAGCATGCGTGAGTTGTCAGAAATGTATAAAGTGTTTGCCTGTTTGTGTAGTGTTACAGTAAAGATATTCCACAAAAGTATGGTTATTACAAGGCATATTTCACAGAATACAGCCATTACAGAGCATATTTCCAAAGTGCAGTATTTCAAAGGTTTATTGTGCATTTGGATATTGTTACAAGCTCACGGCACAGTTTGTGTGTGTGTTTGTGTATACTTTGTGGGCATGGCAGATAGATTTTGAAAACCCATTGCTCTTGTGTTTGACAGTAATATTGCTGTGAATGGAGAGTATTTGAGCAAGGGTATGACATTTTCATACAAGTTGTATTTTCTGATAAAGATGACCTTACAAAGGCATTTATTTTACTTAATTTAGCTGAGTCAAAAGCCATTGAAAGGGAGCGTTCATTTTTGTATGCATCTGCTATTTATGCTGGAGAGGGGGAAAACCATCATATTGTTGTAAAGGCTGAGTCAAGGGAGAACCTGCAGTGCTTAAAATGTAAATTTAGAGAAATGTTTCACCCCCCCAGACAAATGTTGTAATGGAAAGTCACTTATTTTACACAAGGCATCAAAAGCCTTGTGAAACGTTTGCAGCATATATAACTGACCTGAGATGTAAGGCTAAAACATTCAGATTTGGTGACCTAAGGGATAAGTTGATAAAGGACAGTATATAGTGTCAGTGGTATAAAAGATGATGCTGTGAGAAAGATTTTGCTTCGTGACAGTGATTTAACTTTGAATAAGGTAATTGAGATTTGTGAGATATATATGTTAACAGAAAAGCACACAAAGATGCTTACAAATGAGAATAGCTCCAGAAGGTATAGTGATAAAGCTCATGTTGATAGTATGCAGCACATGGTTAAAAGAAACAGGCCCAAGCACATGCCAGCAGCTGTAACCCTTCAGCACTCAGTGATAAACCCCAGCACTTTCTAGCAAGATTTAAGGCAAACTCTGGAAATCACACAGTCTCAGTGAAGCATAAGAGTGAGTCAGCAAACTCAAAGTATGGGCCCCGACCTAGTTTCATTGCCAACTATCGCACCTATGGTGGAAGTCATAAATCTAAAAGGGAGAAATGTTTAGCTTTTGGTCAGCAATGCCATTTTGTAAATCAAAAGGCCCACATTATTTTATTAAGAGGGAACATTTTAAGAAATGAGTTGATCAGTTAGACAGTGGCAACCTGACTCTCTATGTTGATGGTTTGTCAATGCTTCAAGAAACAGTCAATGCAGTAGATTTAAGGCAAAGAATGAAGTATTTTGTACTGTTCAGATAAATGATAAACCCATATAGCTCAAAGATGATACAGATTCCAAATGTAATATTATGTCTGCAGAAACATTTATCAGAGTGTGCAAAGGTGAAAGACTTGATTTGGCAAAGTGTGCAAAGCTTGTTACTTACAGAGGTGAGGAAATTCAAACAGAAGGCTCAGTAGTGCTTTCATGTTACTCTACTGGAAGAAGCTATGACTTATTATTTTATGTGGTCAAGAGGCACGTCCAATCATCATTAGGGCTCAGAGACACTTTAAAAATGGGACTGCTTTCATTTAATAAGGAAGTCCACTATGTTAGCTTAAAAGACCACTACTCTAATTTTGCCCAGCACATTTTTTGTACCTATGCAGATCTTTTCAAAGACAAACTAGGCAAATTTCCAATCATGTACTCCATGAAGTTAGACCCAGAGGTCAGTCCAGTTATCAGGCCAGCATGAAAAGTTCCAAAAGCCATGCAGGACAGAGTCAAAGTTGAGTTAGATAAATGATGTGACAAGGTGTGATTTGTCCAGTTGCTTCTCCAACTGTGGGTATCTTCCATAGTGGTAGCTCATAAGAAAAGCTCAGATGACATTAGAATATGTATTGACCCATTCAATTTGAACAAAGTGCTAAAAAGACCTCATCATCCAATGTGCACAGTACAAATCACAGCCTTGATGCCAAATGCCACTATTTTTTCTGTCTTAGATGCAAAGAGTTTATTTTGGCAAATTCAGCTGGACAGAAAATCCTCATTGCTCACCACTTTTAGTACTCCATTTGGAAGGTACAGATTTTTGAAATTTTGCAAGTGAAGTCTTTCAATGTGCAATGGAGCAATTTTTTTTCTGGGTATCCTTGTGCTATCATAGTAGATAGCATACTAGTAGGAGGTAATGGTGAAGCAGAATATAGCAGAAACCTCAGAAAAGTTCTAGAAAGGTCACGTCAAGTTAATCTTAAGCTCAACCCACAGAAATACAAATTCAGGCTACAAGAAGTTTCTTATGTTGCTCATTTATTTACTAGTACAGGCCTATGACCAGACTCTTCAAAGCAACAGCCATTCTTGAGATGCCAACTCCAAACAATGTTCAAGCCCTGCAATGTTTTCTTGGCATGGTCAACTAACTAGGCAAGTTTATTCCAGACTTCAGCCAAATTTCAACACCACTTAGAGAGTTGACAAGTAAAGATGTATCCTGGTCTTGATCAGAGCAACACCAAAAAGCACTTGAAGTCCTGAAACAGAAAATTGCTAGTCCAACAATGCTCAGACATTATAATGTTCACAAGCCAGTTACACTTTCCTGTGATGCTTCAAAATTTGGTCTTGATGCAGTCATTCTACAAGAGGACCAACTTACTGCCTATGCATTGAAAACTCTTACCCAAACTGAAATGCAGTACTCCCAGATTGAGAAAGAGCTATTGGCAATTGTGTTTGCATGTTCAAAGTTCCGTGATTATGTTTATGGTAAACCTATACAGATTGAAAAAGACAACCAGCCTCTAGTTACTATCTTGAAGAAGCCAATGCATTCAGCCCCTGCCCAACTGCAATGTATGATGCTGATATTGCAGAAGTATAATTTCCATCTTGTCTACAAGAAAGGCAAACTTATTTATCTTCCTGATACATTATCCAAATTGCCCAGAACCCTACAGAACAGCACGAGAATGAGAGTCTTGATTATGAAGTCATGGAAGTGAGTAATTTTTCTTCTACGCGTCTTGATGGGTTGAGAGATCACACAGCCACAGATCCAGTTTTACAAAGGCTCAACCACTTTATCAATCAAGGATGGCCATCAAAGCAATCTAGGTTACCTCAAGAAGTGCAATCTTATTTTCCATACAGAGATGAAATTTTGTCTGACAAAGGTATCATTATGAAAGGACTGAAAGAAATTTTTCCGAAG